>NC_056528.1:31746468-31784718 GCF_019175285.1 Sceloporus undulatus
CCCGCCTCGGCCCATCCTGAAGCGCTGTGCTTCTCAGTGAAGCGGCGGCTTCGCTTGGACTCCTTCCGCTCGGAATGGCCTCCGACTCGGACCCGGAGGAGCTTTTCTACGACGCCCCCGAGGACGCCCTCGCCGCCGGACACCACCCTTCGCCGTGAGTGCAACCACACACACCCCTCAATCCGAATTAGGGCGCCTTAAATCCGGATTAACGGGGAGGGGAGGGGGAAAGGGCGCGCCTCCTCCTCCTCGGCCCTGATAGAAGAATATGGGGCTGGAGGGATTGCCAGGTGACAGCCTTAATCCGGATTGAGGCCTGAGACGTCCCACGTTGGGCCCCTCCTCAAGACGCAGAGCTACATATACCTGGAGAGGTGTCCTCTCTAGGAATCTCCAGGTCCTCCATTGCAACTCTATGGTCAGCATCTGCCAGGGGTTGGCCATAGAGTCATGCTAGAGGACCTTCGAATGCCTAGAGAAGTGTCCTCTCTAGGACTCTCCAAGTCCTCCATTGCAACTCTATGGTCGGCATCTGCCAGGGGTTGGCCATAGACTCAACCTGGAAGGCCTACGAATGCCTAGAGGAGTGTTCTCTCTAGGATTCTAGCACAACTCTATGGCCAGTGTCCAGGAGGACGTAGAGATTGAAATCTGCCGAAGCCAGAGCCACACGTGTGGAGGGATGGCTGTCTTTGAGTGGCCTGGGACACTTGGAGAAATGAGAGCCTCTGTGTCTGAAGAGCGGGGTATAAATGCCCCAAACTGGACTTTGAGTATCCAATTCCCTGCAAGTGGTTTTGTGAATCCAAAGGAGCCCTTTCCTTCACTGGAGCGGATTCAAGGGAGTTTCCCTTTGGATGGAGGAGACCTTTTCCGCAGCCAGACTCCTCCAGAGCCATGTTTTGACCATTTCAAGCGGGACAAAGTGCTCCATTTCTCAGGCTGGACTCCCCTCAGAAATTCCAAGGCGCCTGATGAGCCAGCGATTGATTCATCTCCACGTCCATGATTCACGTCTGCCCAGGGCGGGAAGCCTTCAGGCCAGCAGCTTCCTTGTCCAGCAAAGGGGAAAAAATGCATTAAATTAAATGTAAACTCGGACACAACAAGTTGCCCTTTTCAAAGAGGAAACCACAGCTGGATACTGAAATACCTCTGGGGTTTCCCTTCTCTTGAACTCAGAGAAGACTAAGGGTGCAGATTGTTCTCTTCTCCTTTGGAGAAACAGTTCTCAGGCCAGTTTGCTTTGTGTTTTTCCCAAAAGCTAGTAGGCAAAAGAAAGTGCCTAAAGGCTTTTAAAAAGAAGAGATGCTTGATCTTATAACCAGTGATCATTTCAAGTAACAAAAATCCTAAGACTTTCTTAAGGGTGGTTTGCTTTTTTCCTCTTTGGCTCCTACTTCCGATGAATTTAAAGCGTCCCTACAACTTTGTTTATAATGTTGTATGTTGTTGTGTTCTTTATGGCGTCCCTCTCCTGTGGTTTTCTTGGCCAGAGGAAGTTTGCCATTGCTTTTCTCTGATGCTGAGAGAGTGCAGCTTGCCTAAGGGCAAACCTAGTGGGTTTCCATGGCTGAGTAGGGATTCGAACCCTGGTCTCCAGAGTTATGGTCCAACTCCCGCACCACTATATCATGCGACCCTATCCTGGGGTTTTCTTGGAAAGGTGTCTTCTGAGGAAGTTTGCCCTTGCGTTCCTCTGAGGCTGAGAGAGCGTGACTTGCCCAAGGTGACCTAATGGGTTTCCATGGCTGAGCAGGATTCGAACTCTCCTCTTATAGCACTGGTCCCTCCGTCGAACCATGCTAGTCTCCCTTTCAGAGTAAATTTCACCGTTTGTGGAACTCCTGGTGTCTGGTTTCCTGACGTTAGAGTCTTCTTGATAACTACAGATTGAGTCTTCCTTGTCCGAAATGCTTGGGACCAGATGTGTTTTGGATTTGGGGTTTTTCCTTTTTTGCATATATGTCCACACTGGGATATCTTGGAGAAGGGACCCAAGTCTAAACACAACATTCATTCCTCCTTCATATGCACCTGAGAACCCAGAGCCTGAAGGTCACTTTATACACAAGATATTGGAGGACTAGGCTGCTTGGAGCTCACAGATTTTGTCCGCCTCAGTTGTTTGTCTGCTACAACAAAGGCACAACCACTAGCCTTTAATGCACTAATTCCCAAACGTTGGTCTTCCAGGTGTTTTGGACTTCCAATTCCCAAAAGCCTTCGCCAGTTTGTCCAACTGTCAGGGATCCTGGCAGCTGAAATCCAAAACATCTGGAGGGCCAAAGTTTGGGAACTACTTCTATAATGCATGACCAGGATTTTGCTCTCAGATTCTAACACTTTACTCTGCCAATTGTCTGGGAAATGTTTTGGGGTTTTCACAGCTCAAACCTCATGCTGGGCGTCTGGTTTTAACAAAATGTGCATTGTGGCTTGTTTGCCTAATGCTGATTAAGAACGGCAGCGGCGTCAGCCTCTTTGGAAAGCTTGGTCCCCTTGTATTTCCCACGGTGGCAGAGGCGGATCCCTGCAGGAGCTGTGAACAAGTTTTCTTTTGGGTCTCCTCCTCTCCGCGGATGAGGAAGAATCCCTTAATTGACTCTCCCCGGTTGCATGGCTTCAAACAGAGACGATACAAGCTGCTAGTAAGCTGCAGAAAAGCGCATTTTTTTGTGGTTGGCATTTGCAAATTAGGTTTTGGGCTTTTTGGGAAATGTCAGTCTGCTTGCATTTTTCTTCAAATATGGGGCATGGGGCACGGTGCCGGTGTGCAGAAACTATAGGGATGGAGATTTTGTGGCTTTTGGGTGCAAGGATGGCTAAACTGATGTAAGTGGCTTGAAGCTCTCTGGATGCTTTCAGTTACAGAACCCACAATTTATGACCTTTGGATGAGAATTGTAGTACACACAGTCTGGAGTGGATAGGTCCTCAGCCTTTGTGTGTCTACCTTAAATCTCTTTCAGCTTTTCTGTATGTATGTTTGAAACGGGTGTGAATCGTGTTGCCCTAGATTGCTGCCACACTGCAGAATTAATCCAGTGTGACACTGCTTTAACTGCCGTGGCTCCACCTTATCAAATTCTGGGATTTGTAGTTTCTTGTGGCACCAAAGCTCTCTGACAGAGAAGACTAAATATCTCTCAGATCCCAAGATGCCATAGCATTGAGCCATGGTGGGTAAAGTGGTATCAAACTGCATTAACTCTGTAGTGTAGATGCAGCCTCAGATGTTGTACTTCAGCTACCAGTATCCCCCACCACCAGCTGTGCTGGTCAGGGGCTGATGGGAGTTGCAGGGCACATGATTCCTATCCCATTTTAAACATTTTTGGTTTCCTGTTGTTGCTTTTTAATATCCACACCAACATGCAAAATGGTTTATAAATAAAGCCATAGCGACTCTATAAAAAGAACAGCGACAAGTATAGTAAATAAGGAAGGTATTTTGGCCTGCCTTTGGAAACAGATCGATAGAGCTTGTATCACATCAGATTAGCAGCAGCTAGACACCATGGCAATGTTAAAAGCTATAAAAGACTAGGTTTTAAATGAAAAGCCCCGGAGAACCAAACATGCCTTGCCTTCTGTGTGATAACAATGTTTCTGCCTCCCTTCCCTAACAGTGAATAGATAAGGGTCATGACAGAGAAGCTGCTCATCCCTGGTAATATTATCATTGTAACTGTAAATAACGATAATTATAATTGTATTATTGAGCTGACCTTTGTTTTCCAGACTCTACATCCACCCTTTGCTCTTCTCTCCAATCCATCCTCTGCTATATCCCAGAAGGCAAGGTAGAAAACAAGGTGGATTTAGAGTGTCTGGGGAAAAAGGTCTCCGCAATCCTAGGCTGAATCAATAGGACTGTAGCATCTAATCGAGGGAAGTCATAGTCTCACCCTATTCTGCTTTGGTCAGCCTCACCTGGAATAATCCTTCCTTTGTCCAGTTCCGGACACCACTGTTGAAAAAGGATGTGGACAAGCTGGAATGTGTCCAGAGGAGGGTGACCACAATGATGGAAGGTCTGGAGACCACCAACCCCTTTGGGGAGAGACTTTGAGAACTGGGTATGTTTAGCCTAGAGAAGAGAAGGTTAAGAGGGGATGTGATAGCCCTGTTTAAATATTTGAAGGGGTGTCATATCCAGAGAATAGGACCCAGAACAATGGTTGCAAACTACAGGAAAAGAAATTGCACCACAACATTAGGAAGAACTTCCTGATGGTCAGAGCTGTTGGACAGTGGAAGACGCTCCCTCAGAGAATGGTGAAGTCTCCTTCTTTGGAGAGCTTCAAACAGAGGCTGGATGGCCATCTGTCAGGAATGCTTTGCTTGTGAGTTCCTGCGTGGCAGAAGGAGGAGTTGGTTTGGATTGCCCTTGGGGTCTCTTTTAACTCTGTGAATCTAACTGCATCCCTTCACAGTAGTAAAAGATGTCCTGCTTTTGGCTTGTGGCCCCAGTTGGTGAGGCTGGTTGGTGAATCTACACTAGAGTCTATTCTGAACTTTAAAGGAGTTGGATAATGTTGTAAACCTGATTGAGTTGGATAGGGATCAGCATTTTGGATACTTTCTTTAAAACTCGGACTAAAATCCAAAGCAGAGCCATTGCACCTACAGTTCTACAATGATGTCCTTTTTTAATGCCATCCAAAAGATGCATCTTGCTCTTCCGAACTAGAATCCCTGCTAATTTTAGCTCTGGTGCTGGAGGGCTGCAAATGAAATCGCCAGACGGAGCACAGTGGTGAATCCCTCTCTCCTCCTTCCCTTCGCTTTCCAGCCTCTCTGGCGCTTTTCGGTCAGTAATCTAAATTAGGAGGTTTCTGTGAAGATGGAGTGACTTATAAATGCATCCATCTGCTGTCAAGCCAAAGTATCTGGGCCCTCTGAAGCATGTGGGGAATGTAATTTCTTTCTGGAAATGTGGATTTAATAATGGTGGGAACGGTGCGCTTTCCCAGAGGTTGTTGAGCTGTCCCGGCATTCTTTGGACATGGCAGACTTGAGACCTGCATTTCTATACTGAAGGGGCAGGTGTTGATTTTTTGGAAAGGAGATGGGAGACACTCCTGCAGTCTGCTTACATTTCCCTTGACAATTTGGGACATGGAGCAGAGTGGAGTTCTTGTGGCCAGTGGATGGGAGAGGCAACTATATTCATACTCTGTGGGTGTTTAAGATTACATGCCCCACCATCCCTGACTCTGCTGCCTGGGTGGATGGGAGTTGTAATCCAAATGTTCTGGAGGGGACAGGTTTGCCTATCACTGCAACAGTACAATTCTCATCTCTTCTGTGGGATTTTTTACAACTTGGGATAACATGGAGAAGGCCTTCCTGCATGGCAGGGGGTTGGGCTGGATGACCCTTATGATCTCTTCCAATTCTTATGATCTTATGAATGTTGAGTAAAGGGGGCTGTCTTGGTGGGGCTCAATGGACAGGAGAAAGGGGGCAGGTGACTCATTTTGCCTAGCCTGTAATACAGGAAAAACACACTGGTTGGTATTATATGGAGAGCCAATGTGGTTTAGTGGTTTGAGCATTGCACTAGGGTTCTGGAGACCAGGGTTTGAATCTCCACTTGACTATGGAAACCCATTCAGTGACCTTAAGCAAGTCACACTTTCTCAGCCTTGGAGGAAGTGAGTGGCAAAAACCTCTTTGAACCAACCTTGCTGAGAAAACTCCATGGTAGGTTTGCCATAAGTCAGAAGTGATTTGAAGACACACAACAACAGCAACGGGGAGTTTGCATCTGTCCAGGGATCCATGGGAAACCAATCTTTGTGTAAAAATTCTCCTAGAGGGGCAGCATTTGAACTCTACTGCCCTGGAGGACCAAGGGGGAGAAATAAATGCAGGTTGCTTTCTGAACTGGTAACAGGTATTAAATCCTTTTGCTTGGCTTTGCATTTTATTTAACCTCTGCCACGTCTTCTGTTTTCTTCCTCCTTTCCTTGTCCTCTCTACTCCCAATAGGTCACCAACCAAAGTCGGACTGCCAGTACCGAAGGTGCGTCTCTTTGTGTAAATGTTTGTCCATTGCAAGCAACTGGCATGACTTCAAACTGAAAGCCACAAGGCCAACTCATGCTAAAGATGCCAAACCTGCGGCACTGAGGTAGAAAGTAGAAGATGGAGAAGGCGAGGCAGATGGGAAGATTTCCCTCCCATCCTCTTTTGAGTTTTTCTGTCATAATACACTGGTTCCCAAACTTTGTTCCTCAGGGGTTTTGAATTTCAACTCCCAGAATCCCCAATCAGCTTGTCCAACAGGAATTCTGGAAAGCAAAGTCCAAAACACCTAGCAGACTAAAGTTTGGGAACCACCGCTGTTATATGAGAGAGAGATATATGTGTCCAGAAACTGTGTCCCTCTCTCAGGTCTCAATTTGGTCCTACTTGGTTTCTGCATTTTCAAACCTGTCTTTCTTTCACCCCTGCTTGCCATTCCTTTGGAAAGACACGGCGATGGTGGCAACGTTAAGCAAAACTAGAACGCTGCTGTAACTTGTCAGATCTAAGCAGACTTCATGAGCGCCTCGGTGGTCTTAATTGCATTCTTCTTTCTCTCTTCTCGCCTTCTTGTTCCCCAAATCTCTTGGGCTGGCGACAGGGAGTGGAGGGGGGGGGGGTAGAGCATTTTGCTTTGAAAATCCTGAAAGTATGTGAAACCATAGGGCTAAAGTTAGCACATGGAGGCAGCGCCGCTGCTTCCCACGCAGATAATTAGCATGCTGTCGCCACAAACATTGTCAAGCAGAGCCGAATCTCTACCATTAAGTAGGCCAGGAGTTGGTACGCATTGGAAGGGAAGGAGAGGCAGGAGAGAAGCACTTGTTTCTGCTTACTTAGATGGGCTGGAGGAGATGTCATGGATTCCTTTTGAGGAAGGACGAAAGCTTGGCCCAGGAGTGTTGCCTTAGCACTGTTCTACTTCGGTGCATAAAACAGAGACTTCGCCTTCTTATTATCCTAAGGAACTTCACTCGCTCTGCTTCGAGTGTCCAAGGCATCTCAAAAAGCAAATACAAAAGCATAATGTGTATCCAAAAATAGCTCACGTCGGAAGACAGGAGCGGAAGCAAATATTAAAGGCACTTCCCACCCATTGCTGGTAAAATGTAGAAAATAAAGCTGTGAGTGAAACACAAAATGACCATAATTTGTCCAGATAAAAATATAGGAAGAGAAAAGATGCCCCTTGGGCAGAACAAGACAGGTGGTTCCTCAAATGGGGTACTGGGCCTGGGAGTTGTCATCTAAAAAAGTAACTCTTCCAAGCGCTGGTCTAGCCTGGCCACTGTTGGCAACAAGGACTGCGCCTGTACTGTAGAACGAATGCGGCTTAATACCTCTTTAACTGCCATACTGTGGAATTCTGGGATTTGTAGTTTGTTGTGGCACCAAAGCTTTCTGAGAGAGAAGGCTAAATATCTCACAAAACTAAGAGCCCCACGGTTCCATAGTGCTGAGTCATGGCAGTTAAAGTGGTGTCAAACTGCAGTATTTCTGCAGTGTAGATGTAATCAGGGTGATGGATGAAGTAGCCCTTTGGTCTGGGAACCTTCAAAAGGTCGATCTTTTGTTTGTGGGCACTTGAGCTTTACTATTCTCAGCCTGCCTGTTCCATATGTCTGCAGTCTCCATGTACCCATCTGCTGCTCTGTGACCAGTTTTTAAATTTAGATGAAGAATTACTTATGCTTGATTATTTCTAGGAGCTGACCAGTGGTCCACAACCAGCAGAGTGCAAGGCAAGAACATCAGAAGCAAAGCAAGATGACCCTAAAGAGGTTTGTAGTGCGGGTTACTTAGAATGCTTGAGTGCAGGTTTTAAAAGAACTGTGTAACAAATCCCTTTAGCAAATCTGCTGAAAAGTCATGTCACTTTCTGGGAGGTTTTTTCATTTTTACACATGAGCAATTTTTTGGTGCAGTACCTAATATGGATGCTTTAGGCAAAAAAGAAATCTGAGACAGCTGTTTCCCAAAGACATAGCAATATCTGTGAAAACAAAATTAGTTTCCTATTCCATGACCTCCCAAGTTGATCATGAGATGCCCTAAACATCAGTTAGTTGAGAAATTTCCCAAAGAATGGGATTATCATTCCCTGTACTGATTTTCCATCAGCCTGATACTGGACCACAACCACCCTAGCAGGACCTAAGAATCCAGTCTTAATCTCTTCATAGATGCCAAGTTTAAACTTTACAGAGATTTCCATTTTTCAAGTGAAGTAGTTGGGAATCCCACTCTCAATAGGCTACCATCTCCAAATCTTTTGATACTTGCAGTGCTGGGGGATGACCAGGTGTTACGATTGTGCCATGTGAAAGGGCCCCAAATTCAACTTGCACCTTCTTTTCCAAAATTAGAGCCATCCGGGTGGCTGAATTGGGATCCCAGGAGGGCCCAGTGTGGCCCCAAGGACTGAACTCCCCCACCTTGCCTTGTGTGTTCACTGCCTACCTGTGACACATGTGTTTCCCATTCAGATAATTGACATTATCATAGAAGAAAGCCAGAAAGCAAATCCTCTGGAGGACAATCCTTTAGTCCCGGATGGACAGGAATTGACTAATCCCTCATCACATGAAAATACTTGGATTTCTGGAGCAGACCTTCTCCAGCATATTCCTGAACTGTTGGTTGCAGAAGCGACATTGCAAGGAGATCATGAAGTGCCATCGAGTCAGGATGTGGCCAACAGGACAGAATCTGGGCCGGTCTTGCCGCCTCCTGTCAATGACACACCGGAGCATGGAGAAGGGGAAGGCTTAGTGGTGTCATCTGAAATCACAGGCGAGACCCATGAACTGAAGGAAACCAAAGGCAATGAGCCAGAAGAAGAAACTGATAGCATGGGAGCACCTGATGGGAGGACAGCAGATATTTTGGACCAGACAGTAGCCTCAGCAGATCTCTTGCCCACCAAAGATTTCTCAGCCGGTGAGGAAATGCCACCAGCCAAGCCCCCGCGGCAGCTCAGTGTTGAACCTGACATTGTGGCCAGCACAAAAAAGGCCATTCCTGCCCGACCTCCCCCTCCGGCAGGGGTCCCACCTCCCAGACCTCCGCCCCCCGCCCGACCTGCCCCACCGCCGAGGAAGAAAAAGAGCGATCTAGAAATCGAGATGCAGAAAATTCCTGGACTGGAAGGCGAGTCTCTTTTTCCTTACATGCAGTTCGATTCTATCTGTAAATGTTTAGTCACCATCCCATTGCTCTCCATATCAGTAAAATAATAATTAATAACAAATTATTAAAATTACAAATTCATCAACAATTTACCTTTAATACGTCAATTTTTTTTTCTAGTTTCCAGGGAGACTTTTCCCGGTGGCCTCTTAAGCCCCAACGTATCTATGGAATCCATGGCCAAAGTCTCCCAGCCTTCTTTGGATCTGGCGAGCGCAACAAGCGGAGACAAAATCGTCACTGCCCAAGTAAGGGCAATGGCCACTGGAAATGCCTACCTGACCCATGGAATGTACAGATTGCCCCCCGTATCCACAGATTCAACCATCCACAACTTGAAAATATTCAAAAAAATATAAATTGCATAAAGTAATTTTTGCTCTTTACAAGGGGTGCCATTTACTATGCCAATGTCTATAATGGGATTTGAGCATCCACTAAATGGATGAGCAAGGGTCATGCATGCTCCTGTTTGCTATCTTGTCTTTTGTGTGTTGCATTGAGGTGTGCTCATTTGTTTTCCAGTAGTGGTTTTTTAATTTGTAAAAGAAGCATTTCATGGGAAGTGGGGAGCGATTCTGAGAGCAGCCTTCCTAAGCTATGATTAGAGCACTTCTCCCATGTCAGTTCAGTTTTCCAAGTGCAAGAAATTGTTTCATTGGTAAAGGATTTGCTCACAAGGGGTTAAGTGGCGGAAGAAATCTGCTCCAGTTCCCTGGAGTGATACAATCAAGATTTCCCTAACAAGTCCAGTCCATTTGCTTTCAGTCTTGTGGTAATCTTTAAAAGCTTCCCTGTTGATTTTGACCTGGGTTTTACTCACGCTGCTCTTTGGGAACCCTTTTGTAGTGCGTGATGTGCCTTGACCCAATTTCCAGTGCTGGCACGTTAATGAAATAATAATGTATGCTCTTTCATTTTCTACTTTTAAGCGAATGAACATTTGTAATTGCAGGAAAATGGGAAGCCGGCGGATGGACAGACAGTCACAAGCGAAGTGGTTGGACCTCAGAGACCCAGGTCTAATTCTGGCAGAGAGCTCACAGACGAGGTATCCTTGTGGGGAACAGGGGTGTGGAATTGTAGCTCCTACTTTTCCTATGTTTACAGAACAGGGGAGTTGTGTTCTAAACATCACACATGTATCAGAACCACTGAAAATTTAATTCTTCCAGATGAGACCATTGATCCATCTAGCTCTAGGTTGACTGTAATAGAGGAGGGAATTGACAGGCCTGTAGATTGCATGTGACCTCCAAAGGCCATCTCTGTGGCCCTTTGGTCAAGGAGTGGGGAAGATGCAGCCCCTGGACCCCACTTTTGTGGTCCATGAAGCCTCCTGCAAAAGTGTGAACTGTTCACTACTTCCATTGTCTGGTAATTTTTGTTCTTGTCCCATTTGACTTTCCCTCTTAACAATCCCACATCTTCCATACTTCAAGTTAAAACAGCCCTGCACACTGAAGGACTTGACATTGCATATGAGAGCATATCTGGAGTAGTTGCGTTGGCCATACAGCAAAACGCAATTAACATCCAAAATACACAAAACGGCTACAGCCTTCCGGCAGTGGAGCATTTCTGTCTCTTACATATCTGTGACCCTGATCCATGACCTCTCCCTCCCTTGTTTCCACAGGAAATTTTGGCCAGTGTCATGATTAAGAACCTCGACACAGGAGAGGAGATCCCCTTGAGTTTGGCTGAGGAGAAGCTACCCACCGGTATCAACCCCCTGACGCTGCATATCATGAGGCGGACGAAGGAATATGTCAGGTGGGGATGGGGTGGCTAGAGTTTGGAAAAATTCCTTTTCTGGACTAGATCTTCCAGCATCCTCCAGCAATTATCACTTAAACAGTGATATTTTGAAAAGTGTGGTTAAAACAGGGAAAAACACATTTAAAACATAATTACTTATAAAAGGAAAAATATAGCACATCATTTGACACAGGGTGCTGCTACATCACTTAAACCTCAAAGTCCTGCCTGAATAAAATAGTCTTCACCTGTAGGGGGAAAGAGGACAGAGAGAGGGCCAACTAGATCTCCCATGAAAGGGCTTTCCACAGCCTGTGAGTAGCAACCAAGAAGGCCCTGCCTCCAATGTAATAGAATCATAAGAGTTGGAAGAGACCTCAAGGGCCATCCAATCAAACCCATTCTGCCATGCTCTTTTCCTGTAGCTTGACTCCATTGCTTCGTGTCCTATTCTCTGGAGCTGCAGAAAACAAGCTTGCTCCATCCACACTATGACACCCTTTCAGATATTTAAACATGGCTATCATGTCACCCCTTAACCATCTCTCCCAGGTTAAACACCCAGCTCCCTAAGCCACTTCTCATATGGCTTTATGGTTTCCAAAGTCCTCCCCCAACATGCCTAGGGGTGTCCTTGCATCCATTTGGGGTTCTGTTCCATTAAGCACATAACAATAACTTAATGCCATCTTGCCTTTCTGCAGCAATGAGGGGGCACAGTCAGATGATGAAGACAAGATGCAGTCTCAGCAAAGCGACACAGACGGAGGGCGCTTAAAGCAGAAGACGTAAGGCTCCCAGTTCCCTTATCTTCGGGTTTCTGGAAGGGAAAGGCTGCTTGGGGCCTTCCTTTGTATGCCTGATTCAGTCTCAGCTGCCTCCAGGTAGGGTTGGAAGAAAAGAGACTGGTCTGAAAATCAGGAGGGTCACTGCCTGTGAGTGGTCAGAGTATTGGGCTAAAAGAGTCTGACTCAGTCAAAATCCTCTTCCCTTATTCCTGCATAAACACTGTAAATGCGGTTTGCTGGCCTCCTTCGTCTTGCCCAGCTGGTCTGTTGAATATTTTTCATGGCTGCCATTTCATTGCTGTTTCACTTGTGGCTTGGTCTTGTTATGTTTTCCTATTTTACCGTGATGAGCTTTGGGTTGTTTTTATTATTCCACTGCTTGTTTAAAGCAGGAGTGTTGGATAACTGCAGAGGCAGTGGAGGTCAGTTTTCATCTGTCTGGTCCCACTGGTGTGCTATAGCCCTCAGGCTCCCTAAAAAATAAAATACATATTTTTCAGATGATTTTTTTTCACCCAGCATTTTGCACCACTCAAAACTGCATTGAAGCACAGCAGTTTTAATCCCCAGCTCCCAAGTCCCCTCCTACATACCTTGAAATAAAACCAGAATCAGTTGAGAAAGAAACAGGGAGTGAGCGACATTAGGAAGAAAAATCACCTAGATAATGTTTTTAAAAATTGGGGGTGAAGATTTAGGAATCTTGAGGCCACACTTTGGAGCAACATGGCCACACACACTTTGCTCATCCTGGTATAGAGTATTCAGTACTGCTCAAGGGACATCCACATTGCAAAATGTTGGCGTTTCAATACCACTTTGCCTGCCATGGCTTCATCCTCTGGAATCCTGGGATTTGGAAGTTTAAGGAAAGGCAATCTAGAATCCTCTGCCAGAAAGTGCTAGCACTTCAAAGCGAAACTACAAACCACCTTGTCTCAAAGTGCTGCGATTGTACAGTGTGGATACACCCCCGTGTGTCGGAAAATGCTTCCATGCAGGTTAAAAGTAACTTGACAGTTCCTGGCCCTGTGTGGTTTGAGTTGAAAGACACCATACATAAGGAATAAGGGATGGAGAGGGAAGAGGAGAAAAAAGCTTAGGCCTCACAATGACCAGCTGGATGGAAGCACAGCAGGAAGCCTGCACCAGAATGGCTGTTGGTGGCTGGGTGATATTTGAGGGAGATCCAAAGGCAGCTGGTCTCAGAAGAAACAGTGGAATAATACCTCTCCTCTCTTCTCCATCTGCTTCCTCCCTCTCTTTCCTCCCTCTCCTCTGTCTACTTTCTGTTTTGCAGGATAACAGGATATAAATATTTCAGCAAAACTTAAAAGCAGGAAGGGAAAAATAAATGCTCTGAATTGTAGCTGTGTTATATGTCAGATAGCAAGCCATGCGAACAGTCTCAGGCAGAATTAGAGCTGTCAGATGTCTTTGCTCACTATTAGCCATCAAAGGAATCTATATTTCCATTTTTCCCCCCTCTTCCAAAGGACTCAGCTGAAAAAGTTCTTGGGCAAGTCCGTCAAGAGGGCGCGGCACCTAGCTGAAGAGTATGGAGAACGAGCCGTGAATAAAGTGAAGAGTGTTCGAGACGAAGGTTCGGGGGCAGAGAAGGGGATCTTTAGTTGCAGGGCACATGGAGCATCTAGTATGACTGTAGCCCTGGATGGGGTGGAGGAGACTGGGTATTTTCTCTCTGGATTAGCTTTACTCAGATTGAATTTTGTGGTTGGAATCTCACCTCTGCCAATCTCCCCAAAGGGCCCAAAGATGAGTGCTTTCTCCCATCCACAGCCTGCCATGCAACCAACAGAAGGCTGGCCAGCTGTACAGAGGGATTATTTATTTAAATGGCCTGTGCAAGGCAGAAGTTATGGCTCAAGGTTGAAGTCCCTGTTTAGAATGCATAAGACCTCAGGATCAAACTCCATCCCCTCCAGGAGTCTGTTTCATATTTTCTTGATAACTAGAGAGTCAGCAAGGTATAAAAGTTTGAGTGTTGGACCATGACTCTGAAGACCAAGTTTCAATTCACTGCTTGGCTGTGGTAACCCACTGTGTGAACCTGGCCAAGTCACACACTGAGCCCCAGAAAACTCCCATGGTAGGCTTGATTCCATAGTTTGGAATCAACATGAAGGCAAACAACAACAACAACAAAGCACAGCTTCTAGAGCTGATGTTGGGGCTGTGTTTGCTGTGAGTTCTCTTTCTGAGCCTCAAGAGTTTTACCAAAGTGTCAAGGCAGGATAGAAATGTGAACGATGGGCTCTGACAGTGGATTTGTTGATTTCTCTCCTCCTCAGTCTTTCATACTGACCAAGATGACCCCTCCTCAAGTGATGATGAAGGAATGCCCTACACCCGGCCAGTGAAATTCAAAGCAGCGCATGGCTTCAAGGGGCCATACGACTTTGAGCAAATTAAAGTTGTTCAGGATCTCAGTGGGGAGCACATGGTAAGTGCCTCTTTCGGGTTTACTAACATATACGAAGCATACTGTAGTGATTTGAATGTTGAGTCCAGGAGACCAGGATTCATATCCTTTCTTGACCGTAAAAACCTACTGGGTGACCAACTCTTTTTCATCAGGGTGCCGTGTGGACAATGAAGTTCTCCCACTGTGGCCGGTTGCTCGCTTCAGCGGGTCAGGACAATGTAGTGAGGATTTGGGTGCTGAAGAATGCTTTTGACTATTTCAACAACATGCGGATGAAGTACAACACAGAAGGTACTGCCTTCTGTCCCCTTTGGTCCTCCCCTGGACAGCTAGAAACAGCCACTTCTTCTTAAAGAGTGTGTTCTTATGTTACTTTTCCATGTTTATATTTCAGGCCGGGTGTCCCCGTCTCCATCTCAGGAGAGTCTGAATTCTTCCAAGTCAGATAATGATATGGGGGTGAGTTGGAACCCCTTCAAACTTCCCCATCCATGAGATTGTGTGACTGTGGGACAATTCATGCTCCCCCCTCCAGGTGTTCCTTGTAGTTTGGATTATATAGATTGAGTCTCTCTTACCCAAAATGCCTGACACTAGAAGTGTTTTGGTTTGGGGATTTTTTTTAAAAAAAAGAATATTTTCATATTCATAATGAAATACCTTGGACATAAGATTGAAATGTAAACACAACATTCATTTATGTTTCATATATACCTCATACACATAGCCTGCAGGCAAAGAGGGCAAGCTCAGAGAATCGCCCCAGCAAAGTCAGTTAGGTCATTAACAAGAAATAAATCTGTCGTCGCATCTTCCTCCCAGCGTGTAGGTGATTAACACTGCTCCCTTAGCATGAGTTTGGATTTGAATGCTGGAAGTAATTAAACGCAGCACTCTCTACCTACTTTCCTAGAAAGGGAACAATTACTTTCCTCAGTGTTGTTTAAAGGTGAGGTGGATAACTGGGCCAGGGAAGTGGCTTGTGGGGGAAATCAAGTATGCGTCGAGGACAGGATTCTGTATAGTCACCTTGCCATTTTTTCTTATTATTCCTCTTATGGGTAAACTCATGCCTATAGCAGATGCTGTTGTGTGGGACCATGGAGTGTATTATCCCTGAATCTCTAAGGTGTTGTGTACACCAACGGGAAATCCTGTATTCCCCTCGTAGGGTTTGCAGTCAACACAGGGCTTTTCTTTGAAAATCCAGGGGAAAAAGAACTGCCTTTTACCCCTCGGTTTGCTTGGAAAATCTGGCTCAGTGTCGAGGACACAGCCACATGGCCAGAAATACTCTGCACTATAAGACACATGATGATTGTAGGACTGCCCTTCTGGGTTATTCCGATCTGTGACTGTGAGTGTAGCATTATCAGAAGAAACTGTGGGGTGAGTATAGGGTTTCCCAATGGTGTAGACAAGTGGGAAAAGTGTGGACACTCCAAAAGTCCCAGACCCTCAATTTTTTTTTTCTGGCTGATCGTCAAGTTTGATGGCCAGCAATGTTAGTATGGTATTTCTGTGCACCACAGATTTTAAAAAGTTACTTATTTGAACCACAAGTCCAATATTACTTATCCTCTGCTGTGCCCTAAAAAAGTAGTTGCATACTCGGTACTTTGGGTTCCTGCCTCGTCTCCTCATTCTCATGTATCTGCTTGATAGGTTTGCAGCGGGACCGACGAGGACCCAGACGATAAAAACACACCATTTCGTCAGCGGCCTTTTTGCAAATACAAAGGGCACACAGCAGATCTGCTTGACTTGTCCTGGTCGAAAGTAAGACGGCCTGGTTGTTGTCGTTACATTTCATCTAGTTGGTTGCAGATTGTGTTTAGGCCACTGACTGTGGAATTAAAGTTATAATTGTGTAGTACAAAAGGGACCAAAGTGTTTTTCTACAACAGGAGTGGGCAACTGTGGAAGGGTGGACCTCTGAGGAGACTTTGGATGACCATATCCCTACCACACTTTCTCCCACCAAAAAAAAATCAATCTCCCCCCCCCCCCAGGCCCTATAGAGGACATGGGAGGTATATTACAAACACATCTCCATATAAGTCTGTGTGTGTGTGTGTGTGTGTATAGATATAGAAGCACAGAGAGAGATGTCTGCTGCTTCAAGCAGACAAAACTCAGCAGTAGATGGCATTCACAGTTGGCGCACTCAGTGTACGCATTTTACACATCTCGGAAATAATTCATGCCATTTTGATCCCCTCCAGAATTACTTCCTGCTCTCTTCATCCATGGATAAAACAGTCAGGCTCTGGCACATATCCAGGCGAGAGTGCCTCTGCTGTTTCCAGCACATTGACTTTGTCACAGCTATCGCCTTCCATCCTAGGGTAAGCAGCTTCCTTCTTTTTTCTATATGGGGCTGACCTGGTTTTTAACCTAATTTTGAATGTTAAATATGGATTGAATGGAAATTGAATCATAGATTCATGGGATTGGAAGAGACCCCACAGGCCATCCAGTTCACCCTATTACAGCCATGCAAAATACTCCCTGTGTTAGATGGCCATCCAGCCTCTGTATTAAAACCTCCAAAGAAGGAGACTCCACCATCCTGTGAGGCAGCGTCTTCCACTGTCAAACAGCTCTTACCATCTGGAAGTTCTTCCTGATGCTGAGGTGGAATTTTCTTTCCTGTTGTGTGAATCCAGGGCTCGTGTCCTGATCTCTGGAGCAGCAGAAAACAAGCTCAATCTGGCATCCTTTCAAATATTTAATAATGGCTATCATGTCACTCCTTAACCTTCTCTTCTCCTGGCTCAATATACCCAGCTCTCTAAGCTGCTCATCATTGGGCATGATTTCCAAACCTTTCACCATTTTGGTCAGCGTCTTCTGGACATGCTCCAGCTTATCAACATGAACATGGATTCATGTGCAGGAAGCAGATAAAATTCTCAGGGTGCATCTTGTGTGTATATGAGGATGGTAGACGTAGTACTGATGTGAATGTATGAGTTGCGCTTCAGAGAGCATCGGGTGAATGGCATGCTCACGGGTCTTGAACTCTTGTTGCCCTCAGAGTTTATCTGAATACAGGAAAGGTGAGAACTCAATTGCCTGAGATTTTGCACTAGAATTTAGATATTGAGTGTTCCTGGTGGTTTGTCCCAACTTTAATTGTTTATCCCATTTCTGATGAGCCAGCAGATAGGAGGCTTCAAAGGATTGCTCTTGATAGCCCTTTCTTTATGGTTTCTCCTTTTATTTGATTTTATTGTTTGTGTTTGGGGTTTTTTTTTAAGGATGACAGATATTTTTTAAGTGGTTCGCTGGACGGAAAACTCAGACTCTGGAACATTCCTGACAAAAAAGTGGCACTGTGGAATGAAGTTGATGGACAGACCAAGCTGATCACGGCAGCAAACTTTTGTCAGAATGGCAAATACGCTGTGATTGGTACATATGATGGCCGGTGTATCTTTTATGACACAGAGGTGAGCCTTAGCTACTGCAGATTAACATCAGGCATTTTACTTAAAGAGGGAGTGAGGATATGTGGTTGTCCCCCAAACCCCACATTTATAGCCGCTGAAACCTCTGGCCTGTTTCCTGAATCCTCTTCCACAAAATTTTGGGCATTTGGTGAAAACTGCATCAAACAGACAGGGAATGTGATTAGCCTAAATATCTCACAAAGCTACAGATCCCAGAATTCCATAGCATTGAACCATGGCAGTTAAAGCAGTGTCAAGCAGCATTAATTCTACAATGTAAATGCAGCCTTTATTTTGGTGGTGATTTGGCTGAAAATTGTTTCCTTCAGCCCTTGATCTAACATCAATTCCAGAGGGTCCAAATGTGTTGGTTAAGTCCATGGGGAGTGTTAGAGGTGAAAATTGGTCCCTCTGCCCCACACTGTTGTGCACCCATGATTTCAGGGAAGCATCCAGCTGTGTGTTTGCCTTGGTTCAAGATCCCATGAATTAAGAAATTAGCACTATCTCCAGCATCCACCACTAACACGGTCCCTTGATGGTGCCTCAGTATCCCATCCCAGTATTAACCTCCTCACAGTGTAGACCTCATGGGTTTTGACTTTCTATGACTCTGCAAATCAATGTGCTTGCTGCTTTTCTGCTTTTTAGCACTTGAAGTACCATACGCAGATACATGTGCGGTCAACCAGAGGCCGGAATCGAGTTGGAAGGAAGATCACAGGAATTGAGCCCTTGCCGGGGGAAAACAAGGTAACCATTTCACATTCTTACCAACTTGAGTCCACCTGGGCTCATTGGGCTGGGCATGCCATTCCAGAAGCCAGTTATTGTCAGCAGTGTGCCAGCAGTTAAGTACAGTACAGCAAATGCATGGATGTTGTGGTCCAAAACCAGGAAAAACTTCCAAGCTCTGAATCAGTCCTAATCTGAGTTGCAGTTCTAGGGACGAACAAATAAAAAATACAAGTTGAGTTTCCTTTATCTGAAATGGGTCCGAGCCATGCAAGTCATGTCTTAAGCAACTGTGATTAACACAACTATGGTGCATTGTAACTTCTGTTTATTCTTCGCTTAAAGATATTTATATCCAGGACAGCTCACAGTACTAAAGTAGGATGTTATACAAACAGATAGATACAGAGTTCTACCAAAAAAGGACAAAATATTTTTAATAGTTCCATATTCTGCACCACTTCAGTGTTAATTCAGAGAGCAGACTGGATGACTCAAATGCAGTGTAGGTCAGAACTCTGGTAATTGTCACTTCAGAGATTTATGGACAAGTTTGATGCATGGAATCTGAGACTGCATGTGCCTGTCTTAACTTGCAGCTCTTCACCTCTCTTGGCTGATGGGAAAAGCTTTTATTTCTCTTTCCAGATCCTCGTGACATCAAACGACTCCCGGATCCGGTTGTACGATTTGCGGGACCTGTCTCTGTCGATGAAATACAAGGGCTACGTCAACAGCAGCAGTCAGATCAAAGCCAGCTTCAGGTAATGGGAGACTTGATGGACACTTGGATTTGTGGAGAAATTTGGGGTGGGACTCATAGACCTGGAATCCAGTCTCATATGTTATCTGTTCTAAGCCGTGCGCTTCTTGTCTGTGGGAAGAAAGGGAAGGGAGATGAGGATAGCAAAAGAAAAACCGAAGATGATGGTTTCTTTTTCTCTTTTTTCCCACTTCCTTCCCTTATCTCTCTCTCCAGCCATGACTTCACATACATTGTAAGCGGCTCAGAAGATAAATACGTTTACATCTGGAGCACCTACCATGACTTGAGCAAGTTCACGTCTGTGCGGAGGGACCGCAATGACTTCTGGGAAGGTGTCAAAGGTGAAGAATAATATTTGAAGTGCTGCTGCCTTACCTTTCAGTGAGGTAACCAAAGAAGTGCCAGGAGTGGGGAAAGTGGCTGCTAAGGTAGTTTTGGCTCACCTCGGTCCCATGAATAGATTGTCCCCTCCCTCTGCCCTTGCTGTGAGGTGGCTAATGGGAGTTGTTAGCCAGATGTTCCCCACTTCTGGGTAAAATATTTCCCTTCCATAAGATCACAGTTGTATCCGCTGGTTGTCTCCACATTTTCCCCTCCCATGTTGTCCTTAAATGAGTGACTTTCCTGACAGGTTTTCCTCTTTTCCCAGCACACAATGCAGTTGTCACATCAGCCATTTTTGCCCCAAATCCCAGCTTGATGGTATCCTCAGAAACGTCAGAAAAGCAAGAGCCTGAAACCAAAAGCGAGGATTCTGAATCAGCAGATCCCATTCCTTCTGGTAGGTGCTTTTTCAAACCTGAGCTGCATCAAGTTTGACATTGCTTTAACTGCCATGACTCCCTCCGATAGAATTTGTAGTTTCTTGTGGCACCAGAACTTGCTGACAGAGAAAGCTAAATAGCTCACAAAGCTACAGATACCAGAATTCCTTAGCATTGACCAATGGCAAAGTAATGTCAAACTGCATTATTTCCACAGTGCAGATGCAGCCCAAGTCTTCGGGGTGAACAACTGTGGGCCTCTGGGATTTGTCCTACCATTCCCAGTAGCCCTAGCTGACATAAACCAATGGAGAGGGATTATGGGAGTTACAAGCCACCAACATGGAGGGCTTCAGTTTGCAGTTTGGTGGTCTGATGGGATGTAGCTTTGTGAGATATTTAGAATTCTCCATCAGAGACCTCTAGTGTCTCCTCAAACTGCAAATCCCATGATTGCATAGGATGCCGAACATCCCAGAACTGTCTCCCAATACCCCTTTTCCTCTGCAGTCCCTCAAAATGGCAACAAGTGACACAGCATCAGTTCCTGCACCATTTTGGGAAGGGCTGCAAAAGAAAATTAGGGTGTTTGGGCTTGCTAAGGAGTGTGCCACCATTTAGTTGCCCGTCTCTGCCTCCCCGATTTTGGTTCTTGTGTGGGGCTCTTTCTTACAACCTCCCTCCACTCTTTCCAGGAGCGCTGAAGACGGATCACGCAGAAGTGCTCCTGTCGGCGGATTTCACAGGCGCCATCAAAGTCTTTATTAACAAGAAGAAAACTCTCTCTTAAAAATGATGGGTAACTCAAGATCCTCTCTGTAATGGTACCCCGGTGTGAATCATGTGAATACAGCGTTGGGAAAGCTGGCTTATTCCTAAACTCTCATTTCAGGGCTCCTCCATTTGAGCTCCCCGAAGAGCGGCATCTGAACTGTTAACTCCCCCCGGGCTTTTTAGAATAGAAAGGGAAATGCACAGTCCACATTGCAAAAAATGTCATGTCAGAATTCCTGCAAATCATTCTTTTGCTAAATAAATGTTGGCATGCGCAGGATTCTGCATGAAAGAGGCAATGAGATATTCTGTGCCCTTCTTTGCAAAGGGGGGGGGGGGAAGGTATCGCCCTGCACCAAATTGGGAGCCAAATTGAATTTATTACGATGCCGAAAACGATGGGGAGGGGCTGGCAAGGGGAAATAATTTATTATTTTTAGTACTGCAAAGATGCCGTGCCACTCTTAAGGGAGCAAATCGCTCCAATAAAACTGCTATTTTGTTTTTTTTAAGGGGGGGGGTTGTTAACAGAGCTGAATTTGTGACTGGATCCCTTGGATGTTTTGTGAGATCCCTACACAGCGCTGTTCCCAGTCCTTTGCCTTGGATGGATTAGCTGCAACCATGTCACATGTTTTTATAATGTGGAGGGTTTTTATTTTGGTATTTTGCTGTCTTCTAATTATTGTGCACTCTAGATTCCTTTCTTAATATATAATATTTTCCCTCCTCCTCCTTTTTTTTTGCACAGTGGAGCACAATATTTCTATGAAAGAGATTCTCATTCCTTATCCATGAGCACTGAGTTATGCTCACCTTAAAAAAAGAAAGATATTAAGCTGCGTTAGGAACAATTCTTATGTTTTACAACAATGTAAAATAAACTGTTTACATATTTTTTTAAAGCATTATAGTTTAAAATTTAGTTTTGGTTTTGTCCTCTCTCTCTCTCCCTCTGTTTTGTTTAGAGCTAACCGAAATTTGTAAATATTCGTAAAAATTATACCAATGAAATAACATTTGCGGGGGCCTGAAACCCACCAAGTGTTGTTGATGGTTTCTGTTTCAAAAGACAAAAGATGTATCATTAAAAATGGGTCATTGAAAGAAATCTTGGCATCCTTTGATTTGTTGCATGTATCTCAGCCTGGCTCTCTAACCGGAGTTTCTATTCTTTCTCTTGGCAGTCACCAAAATAACTTCACCAGAAACTGCAATGATAATTTTTTTCCCTTTAAGCTTTCTAAATAGTTGTTTATCGGTATTGCATACAGGACTTAGTTACTCTTGCTTTGCTATTCTTGTTGTTGTGTGCCTTTAAGTCATTTCCGACTTGCGGAGACCCTGTCCCAGGGTTTTCTTGGCAAGATTTGTTCAGAGGTTTGCCATTGCCAGCCTCTGAGGCTGAGAATATGTGACTTGCCCAACGTTGCCCACTGGGTTTCCATGGCTGAGCAGGGGTTCGAACCATGGTCTCCAGAGTCTCCAACTCTCAAACCATGGCACCACGCTCTCTCTCTGTTGCTTTATGGATGGGCAAATAAAGCCCCAAAGGATTAACACACATTTAGACAACAGCATAGTGTCTCTGCCAGCAGATGGCTCTCTGTGTTCAGGTTTGTGATAGCAGTTAAAGTGAGTTTTCAATAGAGTTGACAGAAATACATTGAAACAGGGTTAAATTGCAAACCAGTACTATACAGTTTGAAAAATACATTGAAAGAAGATTAAGGTACAATGATAAAAACAATGTTAGCACATATGAAAAATGTTCAAAAGCAGTTTTTAACAACACACTCTGAAGCGCGTGTCGAAGGGTGTGGTGGTTTTATCTGCGTTCTCACACACATTTCCTTTGGAGAGCTTGAATTGCGGAAGTGAACCCGAAGTTTAACATTGCAAAAATTCAAGCTGCACTGTTCTCTGCAAGAGAAGCAGAGTGCAGAGAAGTTACTTTGGAGGGGAAGTTACATTTCCTAGAATTTTCCCAGCCAGCGTAGTCCAAAAAAGTTAAACAAAAATATAACTGAGCATGTTGGGAAGGAGGATTCTGGTTAATGTAGTCCCAAACACTTGCATGAGGGATTTTTGGAAGTTGTGGCCTGGAGGAAACTTCTTGTTGGGATTCTGGGAGGGGATTCTGGAAAGGTGCAGTCCAAAACCAATTGGCCATGCTGGCTGGGGATTCTGGGAGTTGTAGTCCACGTTAGTCATGCACCCCATTGGCTGAAATATTCTGAAACTTGTCACCAAAACTACTGAGCCTTGTTGGCTGGAGAATTCCAGAAGTGTGGGCCCAAAAAAAAGACATGAGCCCTTCTCCAAATGCCTTATCGGCCAGTTTTCCGCCTAAATCCTTAGCAGCATTTAGGAACTCTTCAGAGATTCATTTTCCTGTCAGACTTTAAAATTCTATCTGACAGGACCAATCTGCATTTTGGTGCTAATCTTTTTTTAACATCGTTGTCCATATTTAAAAAAAAATAAGTGCTACGCTTTCTTAGACAATTGTGTGCTTCAATGTGAATTTTAATTCTGAGGTAAAAATGCTTTAATGGCGGCTTGCCTCGCCTTCGCATTTGGCCGGGCCTTTCTTTTCTGAGGAAACCTTTTTAATTAAATGGCTGCTTGCCTCAATGGCTGAGCTTGGTAGAGGTTATTTGTTCTACTGGTGCGCTAGGTCAAGTGCCCTTTTACTCCTGAGGAGAATATCTTTTTTTAAATGGCACTCGCCTCGCTGGCACGCTTGGCACAGTCCCTTTGGACTCCTGAGGAGAAGCTTTTAAAATGGTGCACTGGCACGCTTTGCACCTCTTATCTCTGAGGCAAGGTCATAAAATGGCCACTAGCCTCGCTTCCTTCCTCAGCTAGAGCCACTCTTTTTGCTGAGGAGAACCTGTGCCATGGCCACTCGCCTTGCTCTCTGGCTAAGGGCCATGGTGCTTCTGAGCAGGAGTTAGGTTATATGGCTCGGAGGGATCATTCGACTTTGTGCCCAGCCCTGTGGCTATCCTCGTTGGTCCCTGGCTCTATGGTTCACAAGCGCACTTGGTTTCCCTAACACTTTTTGGTGTTTGGAACGCATGCTCTCCAACGTCTCCACGTTCTTCATGTTCCTCAATCTCTCCATCTTCTCTGAGCTCTTCAACCTTCCCAAGGTCTCCATCCTCTCCATCTCCCTCAGGCTCTCCATCCTCCCCAACCTCTAGGTTCTCCATCGTCTCCAACCGACCCAAACTCTCCATCCTCTCCATCTTCTCCAACCTCTCCATGCTCTTCTGGTTCTCCAGGCCTTCCATCTTCTTGGAGCTCTTCAATTCCCCCAAGCTCTCCATCTTCTCCAAGCTCCCCAAACTCTCCATCCTCTCTAAGCTCCCCAGCCTCCAAACCTCTCTCTCTTCTCCACCCTCCCCAAGTTCCCCATCCTCCTCATCTTCCTCAAGCTCTCCAACCTCCCCAAACGCTCTTAAGTTCTCCATCTTCTTCATCCTCCCCAAGTTATCCATCCTCTCTAAGTGTTATGGGCCAAGAGCTGCAGGACTGGGACCTGGAGGAAGACTCCGATGCGGAGGCTGAGGAAGGGACCCAAGCAAGGCTTCCAGAGTGGGAACAGCCTGCAGCTCTTCCTGCTGCAGAGTTCCAGCCAGCTCCTCCTGTTGAACTGCAGCCTCTGCCAGCAGGACCAGGGCAAGGCTCACCTGCAGCTGATGAGGCAGAGGACCTAGCTGGGCTTTTAAAGCCTCCATCAAGGAGGAGGAAGAAAAGGATCCAACTAAAGGAAGAGCTAAGATGTTCAGCCAGGCTAAAGGCCAAGCAGCAATCAAACTGATTGGAACCAGCTGGGCTCAGGCTAGTTGAGTTGGCCTAAGAGTTGCTGGGTTTCTTGGCCAGCGTTCCTGTTTCCAGACTTCTGTATTCCTACTTGAGATGTCCGGGCTACTCAGCCCTTAGACCGTGTTGCCCTTGATTCCTGTTGCCCCCTTTGACTTGGATTGCTTGACCCATGCCTTTCTCTTGAATGACTCTCACAGGCAAGGATGCTTTTGAGCTAGAGAAGAGACAGTTAAGAGGTGATATGATAGCCCTGTCGAAATACTTGAAGGGATGTCATATTGAGGAGGGAGCAAGCTTGTTTTCTGCTGCTCCAGAGAACAGGACCCATAACAATGGATGCAAGCTACAGCAAAAGAGGTTCTACCTCAACATTAGGAGGCACTTCCTGACAGCAAGGAACACACTCCTTCCTTGGAGATTTTGATGGAGTCTCCTTCCTTGGAGGTCCTTAAACAGAGGCTGGGTGGCCATCTGTCAATGGGGATGCTTTGATGGAGAGTTCCTGCATGGCAGAAGGAGGTTGGATGGCCCTTCCTGGGGTCTCATTCAACTCTAGGATTCTGTGATTCTGTGCTTGCAATTCCCTGCCTCTGCCTGCATTTTCCGTTGGTGGTTCCCTCCCGGCTAGTGGACCAGGACAGGAAGCTCTCCATCCTCTTAAGGCCTCCAAGGCCTGCAGTTTCCCCAAATTCTCTTGAGGTCTCCATCCTCTCCCTCTCCTCCAACCTCCCCAAGGTCCCCATCCTCCTCCCTGCTTCTCCTCCTCCTCCGCCTCCTCTTCTGCCAGCAGGAGCTGAGTGCTGCGCCCCCTCGGCCTCCTTTGTCTCTGCTGCTGCTGCCTCCGAGGGCTCCTCCTTCCTCCTTTCTCTGCCTTCCTTCCTTCCTTCCCTCCATCCCTCCCGAGGCGGGTGTGTCTCTCTCTCTCTCGGCGGAGGCCATGGCCAGCGAGGTGCGCAAATTCACCAAGCGGCTGAGCAAGCCAGGGACGGCGGCCGAGCTCCGGCAGAGTGTCTCCGAGGCAGTGCGAGGAGGAGGAGGATCCCCGGGGAAGGTCAGCAGGGATCCCGGGGGAAGGAGGGGATCCAGGGACCCTCCTCTGTCTGCCTCTGCCCTGCCCAGGCTCAGGGGCCCTCGGGGAGACTGACTGGCCTCCTTCCTTCCCCGCAGGGCAGAGCAGCCAAGGGGGCATTGGGTTGGGGAGGGGGTCTCAGGAGGACATGGAGAAAGAAAGGGATCACTCTCTAGAGGGATCTTGTGGCACCTCTGAGACTCAATGGAAGAAAGACGTTGGTAGGATGAGCTTTCCTACACTTGGGTCTCCTTCCTCAGATGCATTGAGATGCAATGGGCATTCATCATCATAATAACAACAACCTGTAGAGAGAGATCTTGTAGCACCTTTGAGACTCACTGAAAGGAAGAAGTTGGCAGCAGGAGCTTTCCTAGCCTTCAAATCTACTAAGGGAACTGTCTTGAGAGAGAAGCCGTTTTGGGGGGACCAGAAGGGGGTGGCACCAGTGGAAGCCCACCCCAAACCTCCTCTGGGGGAGATCCCCCCCCCAAAAGAAGAAGGGGCTTCCTCAAGAGAAGGGCTTGCACACACACACACACACACACACACCCATCTCATTCCTCCTTACTCGCCAAGCAATGCCAACCAGGGATCCAAGATCCTCAGAGATGCCCAAGTGGCCCCTGGTTGGCATCCTCCTCTTTTCCTCCCATGCCAGGAGATTGTGTCCACCTTGGTCTCAGTGTTGTGGGTCTTCATTTCCAACTTATTGCTGGGTTTTCTTGGCAAGGTTTGTTCACAGGAGGACTGCTATGGCCTTCCCTTGAGGCTGAGAGGTTGCGCCTTTGGCCCAAGGCCAGCCAGTGGGCATCCGTGGCCAAGCTGGGATTGCAGACCCTAGTTTCACTGACGCTCAAACCACTACACCACATTATTGTTATTATTATTATTGCATGCCTTCTGACTTATGGCCACTCTAAGGCCAACCTATCATGGGGTTTCCTTGGCAAGATTTGTCAGAGAGGTTTGGCCTGTGCTTTCCTCTGAGGCTGAGAGAGTGTGACTGGCCCAAGGTCAGCCAATGGGTGTCCATGGCCAAACAGGGATCTGAACCCTGGTCTCTCATTGATGCTCATACCATCGTTGTCGTTGTCGTTGTGTGCCTTCAAGTTGTGACCTGGTGACCCTAAGGAGAACAGATCATGGGGTTCTCTCTGCAAGGTTTCTTCAGAGGAGGTTTGCCATTGCCTTCTCCTGGGGCTGAGAGAGTGTGACTTGGCCAAGGCAGCCCAGTGGGTTTACGTAGCCATCTTAATTGGGGAAATCAACAGGGGCTTGTGTAGGGGACTGATACAGAACTCACTTCTGGGGAGACTCAGGCTTCACCATTCGCAAGAGTGGGGTCTGGATTGGGAACTGTGCATTTCTGAATTGAGGCCACAATCCAGGAGTCCAGTTCTAGGCCAAAACAGCCAAGCTGAGACCCACAGTCAGACTCATCCTATGTCAGACTATTTGGAAGGGACCCCAAAGGCCATCCAGTCCTAACCCTTAGAAGGGCAGCTGAGTGTGCTTTCTGGGGGTTCCCAACCCCTTCCTTCCATCCTTTGGCCATCCTTTCCCTTCCCAACTAAAACCTAACCATTGCTGCTTCTCCCAGCTCCACCGGATTCCCGTTTGTTTGCTGCCTGATTTCGAATCGTACTGTTTTTGAAAGGCTGAGATGCTCAGGGATGCTCAGCCGCTGGCTTGTGTTTATTTTTATTCCGGAAGGGGCCCTGCCCTTTCTGCAAAGGCCCAGCCCTGACTGTGTCCCTCTTTCCCACAATGTATATTATTTCTCCTTTCCAGTGCTAGAGCTTCGCACATTTCTGCCTGAAGCTTTTGCCCAGATGGGTCTCTTAAAAAGCAAAGGTAGGTCCTGCCAGGCCTCACTTTCAGAGGCTGCTGAGTTATGGGCCGCTTCCTTAAGCCTACAGCTGTTCTTGACAGAGCGTGCCTACTACCTAAGAGAGACATTCTACTTCTAACTACTACCTGTATTAAGTGCTTCAATGTGTAGTTTGACAAAGTCTTTAGCGTTCTCCGCCAAAGCACACTGGTGTCTTATGAAACTACAAATCCCGGGATTCTGTAGGATGGAGCCATGGCAGTTAAAGTGGTGTCACGCTGCATTATTTCCGCAATCCAGATGCACTCTGTTGTTGTTGTTGTTGTTGTTGTGTGCCTCCGAGTCATTTCCAACTTATGGCAACCCTTTCATGAGGTTTTCTTGGCAAGTATCTTCGGAGGGGGTTTGCCATTGCCATCCTCTGAGGCTGAGAGAATGTGACTTTGCCCAAGGTCTTGTTTACTTGTTGTTTGAGCAATCTGTGGCATCTCTGGAACTCTCCACCAGCACTACTTTTCCAGATTGCTTTCTTTGCTGTCCAGCTTTCACAGCCATACTTTAGAAAACCTAATCCAATGGCATGGATAACCCTGGCTTTGGATTCAGCGCTGTGTTTTTTATACTTGAGGATCTTGTCTGGTTCCAGGGGGTTGAATTAAAAATGGTTTCAGAAATGGCCGAGAGCTGCTTTTTTGGTGGAGGTGGCCAGTGACCACCTTCTAAAGCGTGCGCCGTGTCCCACTTGCTTTTATTTTTCCTTTCCCTCTCTGTCATGTTCTTTCTCATCGTCCAGATTTCTGCTCCAAAAGGAAAACCAGACTGGAAAAATAGAAAAGCGAGGCACGAAAGTTGGGATGCGATTTCTGCTCAGGATGCCAAAAGGTGTGGCTTAGCAGTAGTATTACATTTGGCTGGGCATTGACTTTATCGTTCTGCAAAAGGGAAACCCATAGCCTTGGGGTTCAGGCTATTTTGTTGTTTTAAGGCCGAACTCAAAACACTGGATGTCAAGGGATTAGATGGCTGCAAAAACTACAAAACCATCAACCCTGGAAGACTTCCTGTTATTGTCCGCTCTGTTTATTTACACTCTGCCCAGGTTCACCTAAAATCAACATAAAGCAAAAATACAGCTGGAGCGGTCAAACATTCGCCAGGAGCAACAGGTTGAAAAGCTGCAGCAGAGCCATCGCAATTTGAGAGGCTTTTTAATAACAGAATTTCAGAAGGGAATCGCCGCGTTTGTCCATTGCAAGAAAAAACAACAGAGTTGCATGTGCCGCCTTAAAGAAGATCCGGTTTTATTTGGCATAAACGTCCATGAATTCCAACCCATTTGTACGGAAAAGTGGTAAATGTTTAATTGACATCTACAGTAGAGTTTCCAAGGCTGCATCTGCACCGCAGAAATAATCCAGTTTGAGACCGCTGTAGCTGCTATGGCTCAGTGCAATGGAATTCTGGGATTTGTAGGATATTTCACCTTCTCTATCAGAGAGCCCTGGTGCCACATCAAACTACAAATCCCAGTGTTGCATAACAATGGCAGTTAAAGCGGTGTCAAACTGCATTAATTCTCCAGTTAAAAGCCTCTTGTTGGAGTTGCATCTGAAGAAAAGGGCTGTAGACCCATAAGGGCTTATGGCAAATTGAACTTCTTGCATGGACAACTAAGGCCAGAAGTGTATCCACACTATAATGTTGTAAACCTGCCATTGCTCTTTGTCATGGGATCCTGGGATGTGTAGTTCAGTTAAATGGATTGGCACTCTCTTGCGGCATGGCTTAGTGGCTTAAGTGCTGGAATATGACTGGAGACCAGGGTTCGATTCCCAGCTTGACCATGAAACCCATTGGGTAACCTTGGGCAAGTCACACTCTCTCAGCCTCAGGAGAAAGCCATGGCAAACCTCCTCTGGACAAATCTTGCCAAGAAAATTCCATGATAGGTGTGCTGTCAGTCGGAAATGACTGAAAGGCACGCAACAACAAGCAGAGAATACCAAATACGTCCTCAGACTACAAATCTCAATGTTCAAAGCGACTTAAGATGGTGTTGAAGTGGTATATGTGCGTAGTGTAGGCACGCTTTGGGGATGGGCATTATGATGCACCTTCCCTCTTAAATACCAGCCCTCTGGATATTTCTGCAAGGAGAAAGCAGGGAAAGGTATGGCACAGCGATGGCTTTAAATGCAGCTAGTAGTTCAGGCACAGTCCATGGTTTTTCAGCTAATACACCCAGAACAGGCTTGAGCAGCTGCTCTGCAATTGGTCACGGTCTCTCTGTTCATGATCTGTAAACAAGGCTGAGCGGTTCGCAAAGGAAATGACCTCTATTAAGTGGAAGGGCCTTGCAAACAAGAGAGGGGCTTCGTGCTTTGTGCTGGGGCTCTTGTCGGGAAAGGAGACACTGGCAGTGAACATGGAGATGCCCAGAGGGTTGTCTGGGACATGCTTGATAGAGTCCTCTGAGTACCAGTCTGGGTTGCAAAAGGGTGTGGAGAAGGAATGAACAAGAATCAAAGCCCATACACCATCATCATAATCATCATCATTATTATTATGGTATCCACGGGGATATGGTTCCAAGACCCCCATGGATATCCAAATCCATGGATGCTCAAGTCCCATTATATACAGTGGGATGGTAATACAGTGTCCCTTTCATAAAAATGGCAAAATCAAGGTTTACTTTCTGGAGTTGATATCATTTTTGGAATATTTTCTATCTGTGGATACTTGAATCTGTGGATTTATAAAACCCATGGATATGGAGGGCCGACTGTATAGGTTGAGATAGAGTTGGCTGAGATGGTGACCCCTTTGCCTTCTGACAGTTCACTGTACACAAACTTTGTTTCATGCACAAAACTGATTAAAATATTGTGTATAAATTGACCATTGGGCAATATGTAGAAGGTGTATAGGAAACAGAAATGAATCTTGCATTTAGGCTTGGGCCCCATCTTCAAGAAAACTCATGATGTCCCAAGGCAACCCCTCTCATGCCCTGAAGATACACCATTATTATTGCTCAGCAAAGCCAGAGAGTGCAGATTTCCTCTTTTGCCTGAAGGGGCCATCTTGAAACAGAAAGCAAACCACGGAAGCATAACGTCAGGGACCAAAACCAGCCCAAGAAGCTTCTGCAACGTCTTGCGGTTAGAAACGGCGGTGCCAGAATAATGCAAACTGAGGTAGAAGAGCAGATAGACTCTCCCCTTAAAATGGGGGCATGCAGCCTTTTGCAGTGCCTTCTTTCTGCAAAATGACCTATCCATTTTGGCTCTTATTCCTTTGCATCTCCTTTTGAATGCCTCTGGGTGTTTGCTCTACCTCTCCACCTTCCTTCCTACGGCGTGTAATCCTTGAGGAAGGCTGGGACTCATCTGGTCCCAGAGATCATAGAGTTGGAAGGGGCCACAAAGGCCAACTAGTCCACCCAAGTCCAAAATACATGGAAGACCAAGGTTTGGGAATCACTGACCTACAGATTTCTAGAGACATTTGAAAGTCCTCCAGAATGACTCTATGGTCAACCTCTGGTAGACGTTGACCTCTGGCAGATGTTGACCATAGAGTTGCACTAGAGGACCTAGATACTCCTAAAAAGATGTTTCTTCAGGTTAAAAAACTAGTTTTAAATGTATTTAAGGTTTTTCCTTTCTCACAGGGGTCCTGCACCCCAAACCCCAGTGAATGTGGAAGACCCACTGTATACACTTTCTTCTCATGTTACCTTGGGTCAAATAGGTGTGGAAGATTTGGAAACAGTTCAAAAGCCTGCGCAATCTGTTTAAAGGGAAAGTCAAATGGGGTTTCAATGAGGAACTTTCTCTGCCACATGGACATCTACATTCAGCAGCATTCGGCTCTAAAGGAGGAACAAAATACTATATTTTTTGTCTGTCTGCACCATTAATTGCCTCATTTTTCTGCCTCTGGCTGCTTCCACAATGGAAGCCATTCTTTTTTGCATCTGACCCACGGTTGGCCTTCAGCTGATTTCTTCTGAAACACAATTTCCCCCTCTTTTCTGTTTTTCTTTTATCTTGCGTTCTGGAGATGCATAGAAGACTCTTTCTGCAGATTCAAACTTAGAAAATGGCCCAAAAAGGTGCATATCCCCATTCTGCCGAGTGCAGACTTTCTCCCTGTTGGTGAGATCCCTGCCATGCCCCTTTCCCAGAGACCAGAAAAAAATCCCCATCTCAGCTGGTTCTGGGATTATTTTCTGCAAACAGACTTTTTGGAGCCGCTTTCTGATCCTTTTCGTGTCTTGGCTCCGACTCCTAATATCCCACTCCGGAGCAAATGGAAAAGCGATTAGTCCTGGGTCTGCAGTGGAGCCCTTTTAAAAAATAAGAAGTGGTTGTGCAAAGCAGACTAAGAAGGAACTCTCTTGTCTCTGGCTGCATCCACACTGCAGAAACAATCCAGTTTGCCACCACTTTAACTTCAATTGCTGTAGAAATCTGGGATTTGTAGTTTGTTGTCAGTTCTCAGACAGAGAAGGTTAAATATCTCACAAAACTACAAATCGACCATTGCTAAAATATATTTGCAAATGTTTCCATCCCTTGTGATAACTCCGAGCTCTCGACTCCTTGCCTTGCCCTGATATTACACAGGCCCTGTGTTCGAGTCCCGAATGGCCTGTTTGATGGATGCGATCTAAGATTTGCAATGGAGGGTTTCAATAACCGCTCAGACGCCAACCTTGCCCTATGCCTGGAGTGAAATCCTCAGTCTCTTAATAACTTAATTGCTTTAGTTGGACTCCTTCTCCACTTTCAATTACGGATCCGGGTGCCATCTGGCGAGGTGAGAGCAGAAACAGAGATAACAAGGGGGGACTGAGCACATTAAAAATGGCATTTCGTGCACCCTTTGTGACGCCAAAGAGGCCTAAGCGCCAGAATCTTGTTTTGGGATTTTAATCTCAAGCCTCTTTCAATTATGGCACTTGGATCCAGGGTGAGGAAAGTCTTCCTACTGCATCCGCGCTGCAGAAGTAATCCAGTTTCACACCACTTGCTCAGTGCCTTGCAATTCTGGGCACTGTTGTTTTGTGAGACATTTAGCCTTCTCTGTCGGAGAGCTCAGGTGCCACCACAGACTACAAATCCCAGAACTCCCTAGCATTGAGCCATGACCATTAAAGTGGTGCCACAATGGATTGTTTTTGCAGTGTGGATGCAGCCCAGACATGTTCCTAGTGGAAGTACAAGGCATTTCTAGAAAATATTATTGGGTTTAAAGAGCAAAGAGGCTGGAATAGCATGGGTTCAAGGGCACAGCTGTGCCTCAGAGGTTTTGTAGTAGGGCCTCCTTACCTTGCTTGGTTCCCAGAGCAATATCTTGTGAGGATCTGGGGTCAAGGTTAGGACTCAGATTGCCCTCCAGATGTGGTTGAACCTCAAGTCCCAGCAACCCCAGCCAGGCTAGCCAATGCTGAGGTATGCTGGGAGCTGCAGTTGATCATCTTCTAGAGATGCCGCAATTCCCATCCCTGACTTTTGGGAGATGGTCCAGAACTGGTTGGTTGACTGCAAAGGTGTGCTTGGTCAGGGAAAACAGCTTCTTGGCTGGTTCTGGTTTTTGCATGTTGGAGAAATGGAAAGTCTTGCACAGGGAAGCCAGAAAGCTAGATGCTCCTGTCATTCCTTAGCCAGCGCCTGTCTGGCATCAGAGGGTGGGTTCTGTCTGCATAAATTGGTGAGGCTCCATCTCAGGGCTGAAGACATTAACCAGGAGGAGGTTGAGCAAGACATGAAAGGCACCTGCTCTGCATTTAAAGCCTGGATTGCTTTGCAAGCCATAAATAGATTCTCTGAGTCCTGCTGATGCAGGTTTTCAGAAAGATACCTGGGTTGGCTGTTGCCCTCGCCTTTGGGAATATGACAGCAACATCACAGTGTGGTCAAGGTGGGAAAAGCTATAAATGACGAAAGACACACAAGCCAGGAATGGCTGCAATGATTTGCTTTTGCCTGAGCCTCCTGGGAAGGGCAAGACTCTGCTTCTCCTCTTATCCTCAGTTAATTGGAGTCAAGCTGCCTTTGTGCTTTGCAGCAAAAGAAGTAAGCTGAGAACAGAGTTGGGAAAAGGAGAGAGAAACCTGGACATTTTAAAAGCAACTGGAAGTGGAATGGCGGGAGATTAGTCAGGACTGTCCTGGCCAAATTGGGAGGAATTGGGAGGGCATGCAAATGGTGGTGCAAAGTGGGACATTTCGGAAGCATCTGAAAAAGTGGGGTGACAGTGGAGAAGTGATTTCGCACAACTTCCAGAGGTCCTCTTCCTTTTCTGTCCTGCAGATCTGACAGTATGTTGAGGCCAGATTTGACTTTAGGGTGCTTCTCTTTTCCTTTTTGTTTCCCTTCCTCCCAATAGTTGAGGCTTTTTGGAATTGTTTGTCCAGACGGTTGCCCATAGAGAGACTGGGGTACCTGTGGGATGGAAACATGAGGCTGTTCCAGAGAGTCCATTTTCAAAGCATTTTCACACAAAAAAACCCAGAGCAAATTGGAGATGGGCGGAACGCCTTGGAATGCAGAGACGGCCAGGAATAAATTGCTTTCCCGTTACTGACTAAATGCGCTTGACTGAGATGCCAGATGCATTTGGAGAGCTGGGTGGCACCTTTTCCTGGAAAAGGATCAGCTGCTAAAATGGAGATGAATGGTTCCTTGGTCCTCTCCTCACCAGTGATATGGGCTGGGAAATTTCCCAATGCTAAATAGAGAACAGATGCATTCATACATTTGTGGTTTGACGTCACTTGTAGTCAAATCGATGCCTACTTATCATAGGATCTACTTATCATAGGATCATAGAGTTGGAAGAGACCCCCGAGGGCCATCCAGTGTGAATGAGAGACCCCCAAGTCCCCTTCTCCTCAACTGCTCAGGTCTTGCAAACTCAGGGCAGTCCTGGCTTCTTCCTTAATTTGAGTCAATCCATCTGTAATACAGTCTTCCTCTTTTCCTGATGCTTCCCACTTTACTGAGCATCATTGTCTTTCCTTGCAAGTCATGTCTTCTCATGATACATCCAAAGTACGACAGCCTCAGTTTAGTCATTTTGGCTTCTTGGGTCGCCATAAGTTGGAAATGACTTGAAGGCACACAACAACAACAAACTTTCTTCATCCCAACCTGAGAATACGTTGGCAAGAATTATCCTCACTTTGGTATTCTTTACAGTTGAGGTTCTTATCTAGTTCCTTCACAGCTGCCTTTCCTAGTCATCTTCAGATTTCTTGACTACAGTCCCCATTTTCATTAATGAATGAGGCGAGGGATAGAATATTTTGGCATAGGTATAATTGTGGGGTTTCCCCTCCAAAATCAAAATTGGATTTCTGGCTGCCTCTGGTTTCATTTGGGGGAGGTGTTTTGGGCAATCTTTGTGGCCTCCAGAAACAGAAATGTGGCCCTCTCCAGACCCACCACAACTGGACAGCTTTGCAGTGCATCCATGACTGGTGCCTAATGCACATTTCCTTCTTTGCAGGAAAGCTATTTATGGAGCTGCAATAGATCTTGAGCTCCACTTAAGTGCAATTACTTGGCCCTTCTTCTTGGCTTTTTGCTGGCCCCCTTCATTACCTTAATGCTGCAAAGGCTAATTAAGGAGAAGGATTTTGATCTTAACAGCCCCAGGCACTGAGACACCAGCCTTCCTTCCAGCCATGCAAGATGAAATTGCTTTTGTGGATTAAGCAAAGAGGGAAAAGAGAAGAGACCGAGGGGGAAATCATTTCACCTAATGGCTGTTCTTGCCATGGACCGTGAGACCATCTTGGCAGGATTTATTCAGAAGTGGTTTGCCATTGCCTTCCTCAAAGGCAGAGAGTGTGACTCTCTTAAGGTTGCCCATGGTTTTCCATGGCTGAGCAGGGATTTGAACCCTGGACTCTCCAGAGTCTTAATCCAACCCTGAAACCACTACACCACGCTGTCTCTTCAGAGGAGCCTTTCTCTGAGGCTGAGTGAGTGTGACTTGCCCAAAGGTACCCAATGGGTTTCCATGGCCAAGCAGGGATTTGAACAATGGTCTCCCAGAGACACTGCTGGATCTATGAAAAAATAGGGATTCCTTGGCAAGAAATTTTTTATTGTGTAGAGATGTTAGGAAGGGAGAGGGGAAAAAAGCAAGGACAAGAAAGACTCCAGGTAGAGCGGCAACGGCTAAGCAACATGGGTGCCTGGTTTTGAAACCTGTCCCCAGAGACCTAGAGAACATTTTGGTGGCACCCGCTTCCTCTTTGCAATGCTCAGCGGCAGATTGGCGCATAGCATTTCCGCCATATGGCCTCTCTCTTCTTTTGCTCTCTCTCCTCCCACCTTCTTTGTGCTGATTTCTGGAGCTTCATTTAAATGCAATACAGTAGTGAGCTTGATTGGATCTCTTTGGGTGAGAAAAATGAACACTGAAGCTCCCAGAGAGCCTTGCAAAGAAGCAACCGCAGCTGCAAAAACAAAGCAGAGGAACCCACTCCTTTGTCACCTTACATATACACACATACACCCCGCTTTCCAAATTCTAAGGCTTTCCAAAATCAGGTCCAAGCTGTTTGAGATGCTGTATGATGTAGCAGTTTGAACGTTGGATTATGACTTTGGAAACCAGGGTTCGAATCCTAGTTCAGCCATACAAAGGACCGGCTGTGGTGACATTTGCAATGGGGCATGACCATGCCAAGGTTTTTATTCCCTGTGTGTGACTCCCTTAATTCTGCTCTCCTTTTGCAAAAGTTACCAGGAGAAACAAGGTCAGGGGGGCTTGCAACTGCTCATAGGGCCACTGCTTCAGTAACCAGAGCCCAGGCTCTTAATTGGTCTTGCAAATCCGTTCCTTTCTCCAGGTTCATAATCTCCAAAAATCCTAAGAATGCCCATTTCGTCAAATAAGAGAAAAAGCTGAAGGAGTAACTAAGCTCCTTCTGCTGCAGTTAGATCAAAACGGTTCTTTCCTACTGCTTGCATGCAGTGGCAAAGAGTTGGCACAATTCAGAAAATGAACAATATGTTCATATTATGTGTGTGTGTGTGTGTTTTAAAGTAATGATTGAGTTATCTTTGCATGGAGAAACAAACCATCTTGATCTGGGCAGGCGAAACTTCCAGGCGCATGTTTATATCATTCCTTGTTGGTGGGATTGGTTGAGTGTTGGACTAGGACTCTGGAGATGAGGGTTCGATTCCTAGCTCGGCCTTAAAAATCCCTTTTACATAGGCTTATTATGAATCTTGGTATCTTTTCTACATGCCTTATTATATTTCTCTTATTAGTATGTCTTACAACCATATACACTGATGTATACGTCTAGAAATGTTTGTCAAAACATTGATCCAAAAACCTGGGTCGACTTATCCATGGGTCAATGTAAGTACTGTACTTTAACTCATATATATGCAGTGCACCTGCGTTATACGCGGCTTTGAGCTTATGTGTTCAAATCATGCGGGAGCGCATAGGATGCAAGGGGCAGTGCATCTCATTCAGATGAATGGGGCGCGTGCATGCCGCTGCACACACGAGCCACATTCAAGTGAATGGGGCTCAAGCATAGGCGGAATTCGCTTTACATGGGGGGGGGTCAGGAACAGATCCCTCGCGTAAGGCAAGGGTCCACTATATATATCTTACTGTACTGTACTGTACTTATAGTTGACCCTCCGTTTTCACAGGAGATCTATTCCAGACTCCCTCGCAAAAACAGAGTTTCACCTATATTCCAAGCCCCATTGGATTGAATATAGGCATGGACGCACGCCCCATTCATTCTCCCTCCATTCGTCCTTTGCCCATAAGTGAGGGACATGGATCCGAAGTCCGCGAGTAACATGATTGCAGGGGAGCATTATATATAGCTTGCATTGTGATTGTAAGTCTCAGACTATCGCTAGACCAGGATTGTTGTCTCATCCATAGGGCTGCCATGAGTCGCGATCGACTCGAGGGCAGTTAACAACAACAAGACAGTTTCTGTAAGTTTGGGATGTTTGAACAGGAAAGCAACCTGATTCTTTGCAAACCTTTCCTCTTTTTACCTGCTTGTGTTTTGCATTGTTCTCCCACTAGGAGAAGACGAAGGTGATCGAACCCTTGGACTACGAGAATGTCATCTCCCAGAGGAAGGCGCAGATTTACAGCGATCCCCTTCGGGATCTGCTCATGTTCCCCATGGAAGACGCCTCCGTGAGTATCATTTTGCTACCTTTTTGTTTCGGGTACTTAGAGACCCATTTAGAGCCCATACAATCAATCAATCAGTTAATTACAGGTTGGGTCTCCCTCATCTGAAATGCTTGGGACCAGAAGTAATTGGGATTATTAATGTTGTTGTTGTTGTTGTTGTTGTTGCTTAGATTTTGTAATATTTGCATATACCTAATGAGGTATCTTGAAGATGGGACTCAAGTCTAAACACGAGATTCATTTATGTTTTGTATGCACATGTATGAAGATGAGTTATTTGCTGTGATTTGAAGATGAAGATGAAATATTTGCTGTGATTTGAAGATGAAGATGAAATATTTACTTTGATTTGAAGATGAAGATGAGATATTTGCTGTGATTTGAAGATGAAGATGAAATACCTGCTTTGATTTGAAGATGAAATATTTGCTTTGATTTGAAAATGAAGATGAAATATTTGCTTTGGTTTGAAGATGAAGATGAGATATTTGCTTTGGTTTGAAGATGGAGATGAGATATTTGCTTAGATTTGAAAATGAAGATGAGATATTTGCTTAGATTTGAAAATGAAGATGAGATATTTGCTT
>NC_056528.1:31784728-31850651 GCF_019175285.1 Sceloporus undulatus
TGATTTGAAGATGAAGATGAGATATTTGCTTCGATTTCCAGGACCAGGGCTGCTCAGTGCTGAGTCCTTTCAGGACCTAATATCCAAATTTTGTAATTTCTTGGTTGTTTTCTCTCCCCTTCAAGGTCTCGGTCATTCATCGCCAGAGGAGGACGGTCCAGTCTTCTGTGCCAGAAGATGCTCTGAAAAAGGCCCAGAGTCTCTTTGTTCAAGAGGTAATAAACCTTCCTCCTTGGGTTATTCTGAGGATGGCTAGTTCCCCCTCTTTTTCCTTTTTCAACCAAGAACGGAAATTGTGCATTCATCCGAACCTTGCTGGGTTGAAACTCCCAGCATCCCTCATCCTTGGAAAATGCTGAGCAAGGGCTGATGGGACATGCAGTCCAACAACATCCAAAAGGCCACAGTTTGCACATCCCTTAGACTGTTTTCTAGACTGACAGTGGCTTTAAAGGTGTCCAGACCTGCTAGGGATTAAATGCATTGAGCTAAAGGTAAAGATTAAATGATGTAAATACAGAGGATGCAACGTACAGTTTTCCTGTATCCGATTTTGCATTTATGCATTTGTGAATTTGCAAAATGTGTATCTCACAGTTTAAAATTCCTGTGTAGTATGAAGGTTTTTTGTTGTCATTGTGTGCCTTCAAGTCGTTTCTGACTTAAGGTGGCCCTATCATGGGTTTTTCTTGGCAAGATTTGTTCAGAGGGGGTTTGCCATTGCCATCCTCTGAGGCTGAAAGAGTGTGATTTGCCCAAGGTCCCCCAATGAGTTTCCATGGTCAAGGGGAGATTCGAACCCTAGTCTCCAGAGTCCTATTCCAACACTTAAACCGCTACACCACAATGGCTCTATGAAAATGTAACCAGGGGATATCAATGGGAAGAGTTGTTATTCCTATGGATGAGAGATCTCCAAAAAAAATGCTGTTATTAGCAGCCCAGGTCTTGCAAACTCAGGGCCACTGTGGCTTCTTTACAGAACTGCATTTTAATTTCATTTTCAGTGCATTAAAAGCTACAGCTCAGACTGGAACGTCGTGAACTACAAATATGAGGACTACTCGGGGGATTTCCGCATGTTGCCTTGGTAAGAGCTTCTCCTCGTCCCTCTCTTTTCTCTCTCTTTCTTGGGGAGAAGATGGGTGCCTCTGAAGCCGTCTCAACAAGTTCCTAGAATACAGTTCAGTCAGCCTCCCCTTCATAGAGACAAACCATTGTAATAATTCAGAATGCATTTGTCTTCCGAGGTCTTGGCTACCATTTTGGGGCATGGCATCGCTAAAGGGATCTTAGAATTAGAGACGAATAAAGATTCTTTGTATGGGAAGTCTGGATAACTACAGCCTTAAGAATCTTTTTGCAACATCAAAGAAGCAGCCTGTTGCAAAAAGATGATCATATATAAAAAATTTAAAACGTTATGTTTAGTAACATCTTGCAAAATGTTGTTGTTGTGTGCCTTCAAGTCGACCCTAAGGCAAACCTATCACAGGGTTTTATTGGTGAGTTTCATCAGAGAGGGTTTGTCATTGCTATCTGAGGCTTAGAGTATGTGACTCACCCAAAGTCACTCAGTGGGTTTTACATAACTGAGTCAGGAGCTACGCTGGTTATGTATCTTCCAGATATGGTTCCAGTATTTGGTTAAAAATCAAATAATTCAGCGATTGCTGCATCTCTGTGAATGAGCTGCTCCTCTTTGTTCACAGCAGTCTCTAGATGCACTTTCTTGGATGCATTCATTATTCAGTCATCTTGTGCCAAACGCTCTCAGGTACTATTCTGCTTCTTTAGAATAAATCAAGTTAAATGACCGTCATGTGCTTTCCTCAGCAAATCCTTTCGGCCGGACAAGATCCCAAGCCACGTGTTTGAAATTGACGAAGACTTTGAAAAAGACGAGGTGAGGAGGAGGAGATTTTTGCCTATTGCAACACACTCAGTTGTGACATCTCTGCTTGGGCACACGCACCAAGTGTGCCCATGTGTCGCACCTTGCCTCCCACTTTCTTTCCACACATTTGTCCTGCAGGTCATTGAAACACTTGTGTAGTGTGAAGTCGAAGGCTTTCATGGCCGGCATCCATTGTTTTTTGTGGGTTTTTTGGGCTATGTGGCCATGTTCTAGAAGAGTTTCTTTCTGACGTTTCGCCAGCATCTGTGGCTGGCATTTTCAGAGAATGCTTGCCTGGAAAGGACTTCTCTGAAGGTGCCAGCCACAGATGCTGACGAAACGGCAGGAAGAAACTCTTCTAGAACATGGCCACATAGCCCAAAAAACCCACAAGAACAATTGTGTAGTGCTCCAGATGTTGTTGGATTGCAACCCCCAGCATTCCTCACTTTTGGCTTTCCCAGCTAAGGGCTGCAAGGACTTGCACTTGCAGCAACTTTGAGAGGCCCATGTAACTTCCATCTCTGCATTAGAAACCATGGTTCTCAAGCGTTGAGAAACTCTGATGAGAAGAATCTTGGACTTGATAAGATTTGGAACTTATTGGCCCCATACAGACAGGCCAAAATAAAGCTGCTTCCAGTCACTTTGGAGATATGCTGTTTAAATGATGCATGCATCCTGAGAGTCTGAAAGCTGCGCTCCAGTCTTTAGGAATGGATCATGGCTTTGGCATGGCTTCTGGACTCTTAGGACACATGCATCATTTAAACAGCATACCTCCAAGTGACCAGAAGCAGCTTTATATTGGCCTGTCTGTATGGGGCCATTCTCTGCAAATTTCACAGGCAGTTGCTTTGCATAGATAGCCTTAGCCGGTTTCTTCAGCAATGTGTCCCACCTTTGCGCAGCTCTTTTAAAGTTCAGACTAGTTAAGAGTCTAAACAAACAAACCCAGTTGTGGGAATAGGTGTTTCTTCTTCGTGGTCTCTGCGAATCATACAAATGGGTTGTACTGCGCCTGCGCAGTGCCTTCGGAAACTTCTGGAATCACTAGGCAAAGTACACTTTGCAACATGTTGAAACTTTTTGGCGGTAACCCCGCCCATCCCCTATAAAACCTCCGTTCCCGCTCTTTTCCCCAGTTCCTTTTTTCCGCCGCGTTAGCTGCCATTAGGAACTTCGCTCTTGATCTCAGATAGGAATCACTGGAATTTTTGACCTCGGACCGTTTTTTTTTTTACTCTTCTCTGCTTGCCCCCGACCTGATTTTGGCTTAGACTCGGACTGTTAGACCTCGCGCTTTCTTACCCCTCGGCTTGTCTCCCTCGCTCGTCATAGACCCGGACCGCCCGACTTCGTTTTCCGGACCATGCCATCGGTGCCTTTTAAAAAGTGCTCCGTGTGTAGGGGTAAGATTCCCGGCCAGGATCCCCATTCGTCCTGTCTCCTCTGCCTGGGAGAGACACACATCCCAGCGTCTTGCGCTCTCTGCAAGTCCTTAACCCCTCAGGCGAGAAAAAATCGGGAGACCAGGTTGAAGGCCGCGATATATACCAAGGTCTTCACGTCAGGGGCAATGTCTTCTGTGGGGGCTCCCACTTCCACCGTGACCCCCTTGCTGACTCTCGCCGAAGCCCCAACCCAGGAGCCGTTGGATGACCCATCGGTGCTCACTGCCGCCCTGGACCCCCCGCAACAGGGCCCGTCGGGAGAAGTCCCTCGACCCTCGAAAAAGGACAAAAAACATAAGAAGGGTCCCAAGGAAAGTCGTGACAACGGTAAGGACTCGAGCTCCCATAAGGGTTCTGCCTCGAGATCCTCTGTCCCGAAGGCACCCACTTCCTCCACTTCGAAGTCGGGTTCCACTCCGGGGTCCTCGGCCACCAAGGCCTTAACGCCCTCAGGTTCGGGCAAGTCACCATCGAAGGCAGGGACCCCTTCGACATCTAAAAGACCCCGCACCTCCTCTCTGGAGAGAGACCACTCTGCAGCAAAGCGTCGTCACCAGGACGAACGGGACCCCCCGGTGACCCACCAGAAAGAGGTGCCCCATGGCCGCTCGGACCTCGACCAAGGGCGCATAGACACCGACCGGAGATCACCGGATGCCGATGATCGACCATCAGATCCTCGATTGGCATCGCGGTCGGCTAGTAGCCTGGTCTCCAGGGCTCCTCAAACTGATGACTGCCGCTCCAATCGCCGCTTCGGTTCGCCACTAAGATCCTGGCCTACGCTCCCAGATCCTGTGTCCCCCATCAGTTCCAGGGATGATCGTCATTCTCTCACTCCAATGCCGACTCGCACACGCCGTGTGGCTTCTCCATCACCATCTCGAGATCGACAGCCGGAGTACTATTATGATACCGAGACGGACAGATACTATAGACTAGTCCCTCGGGATGATGAGGACTCCCTCTTTGAACCTCGGGATCGGAGACCCAGACCAAGAGCTGTCTCCAGACCCTCCAGGGCGTTGACATTCTCACCCCGTCGGGTAGAGGCCTCCACCGATCCGGATGTCGTGGAGCTCGAATCGGAGGAAGAGACATTGTCCCGGGCTCGTTATCGTCCCAGAGGTGATTCGTTATCCTCCCGAGACGATGACTATCAGTCTACCACTCAAGACTTCGCCCAGCCTGGTGCAGTCTCGCCATCTGATGACGTCCGGACCTTTGCAGAGCATGTCATAAAAATGTCCAATGCTCTCGATATCAAGGTTTCCCAGACCGAGGACGAGGCATCTGATCCGATTGAGAGACGGGTCCACGGCAAGTTGCCAACCCCACCGGCAATTCCTCTCCTCCCTTCTCTGGAGAAGTTGGCCAGGCGTTCCTGGGAAGCCCCCTCATCGACAGCATCCAACAACAGTAAGGTGGAGTCTCTTTATAGAATCTCGCCATCCACTCCATCATGGCTGTTTGGACACCCCAAACAAAACTCAGCCATCGTAGAGGGCTCCCAACGTGCGTCGACCCCTAAGGCCTCTCTGATGCCCTCGGACAGAGAAGCCAAAAAGATTGACACCCTGGCCAAAAAGGCCTATTTCTCATCGGCTCTGGGCATGCGGGTAGCCAACTACAACGCATGCATGGGGGCTTACATACAGTGGCTAATGGAGAAGATCTCCCCCCTCGTGCCAGATCTACCGGATGACTCCCAGGCAATCCTCTCAGAGGTCCGCGATGAGGCCCATTCGATCGGAGGTTGGCTCATCACTTCGGCCAGGCATGCTACTGACTGCTCTGCGAAATCCATGGCGGCTGCCATAGCACGCCGCAGACACGCTTGGTTACGGTCGTCGGACCTAAACCAAAACGCCCGCACAACCATCGAAGACATGCCATTTGATGAAGAAGGCCTCTTCCATCGCGAGACTGATGAGAGACTCAACTTCAAGTATAGGATGAGGACCGCGGCAAAAAAGCACGGTATGTCCTCCTCCCCCAGTCATCTTCCCGCAAGCGCTTCACGGCTGTTCGCCAGTGGTATGGCCAGGGCCAGAGGCCCTATCAACAAGACCGGCCATTCCAGCGTCAGGACCAGTCCAGACAGCGTTTTCCATCCCAATCTTCTTCCTCCTCGGGCCGCCAGTCGGGGCCCAAATATAAGAAGAACTATAGGAGGCAAGATTCAGAGCAAAATAAGAAAAGGACCTGAGGAGACGCAGCGTACTCCGTCGCTCCCTCTGTCCCGTCCTTCCTTGACAGGCTGAGGCCCTTTGCCACCACTTGGGCCTCGATTACCACCAATTCTTGGGCCCTCACCATCGTCTGTAGGGGTTATGCCCTTGAATTCAAAGAGCTCCCGCCAACTGGAGCTATCCTGTCCACACCCCCCTCAGACACCCTTCTCGACGAAGTACGCACCCTTCTGGCCAAAGGCGCCATCTCCCCTGTCGAACCCATCGACATCCCTAGATGCTTCTTCTCCCGTTATTTTACTGTTCCTAAGCCTGACGGAGGTGTCAGACCCATATTGGACCTTAGGCAACTGAACACTTACCTGTCTTATCGCCGTTTCCGGATGGTAACGCTGGCCTCTATTTTACCTCTGTTACAGCAAGACCTGTGGTTTGCAACCATCGACCTAAAGGACGCTTACTTCCATGTCAGCATCCGGGAGTCCCACCGCAGGTTCTTGGCCTTCGCCGTCGGGACAGATGTCTACAGGTACAACGTCCTCCCCTTCGGCCTGTCTACAGCACCTCGTACCTTCACCAAGTGCATGGCACCCGTCATATCCCATCTTCACCGCCGAGGCATGAGAGTCTTCCCGTACCTGGACGACTGGCTCTTCGTGTCTCCGTCACGTCAAGAACTGCAGCGACACACCTCAGAGACGCTCCAGCTCTTACGGGACCTAGGACTGGTGGTCAACCTCGACAAGTCTCAGCTGCTCCCCACCAAGCAGATAAAGTTCATAGGGTCCATCCTCGACTCCAACGACTGTATGGCATACCTACCTCCAGACCGTTTCCAGGCTTTGGTTCAAGCCATCAACCGATGCACTGCCCAGAGGCGAGCGACAGCAAGGGACATCCAGGTGGCCCTGGGGCACATAGCGTCGACAACATTTGTCACACCGTGGGCAAGACTTCGGTCTTGACCCCTACAGTCTTGGTTCCTGTCGACGTTCGACCTAGAAAGGGACTCCCCGTCTCGCAGGCTGGCCATCCCGAGACCTGTCGCACGCTCCCTCCATTGGTGGCTCAGCTCCCACAACGTCTGCGTCGGTATGCCTTTTTCGCTACCCCAGCCAGAGCTGGTGCTCACCACAGACGCATCCGAAGAAGGATGGGGAGCCCATGTTCTGGACCTATGGGCCAAGGGCATCTGGTCTCTAGACGAAAGGGCGCTCCACATCAACGCACTAGAACTGTTGGCAGTGGAAAAGGCCTTGAGAGCCTTCGAGTCCTCACTGTTGGGCAAGGTCATCCAGCTCAGGACAGACAACACCACGGTGATGTACTACCTGAACAAACAAGGAGGCACCAGGTCTCGCACCCTCCTAGACATCACCCTCCGGATATGGGACTGGTGCATCACCCGAGACATTCTGCTTCAAGCAGTACATCTACCTGGCACCCAGAACTCTCATGCAGATCTACTCAGCAGGTCTCCGTCCTCATGTCACGAGTGGAGACTCCATCCAGAGACGGTACACAACCTCTTTACCAGATGGGGAACACCGCAGATAGACCTGTTTGCAACCGTGTACAACTCCCATTGTCCCCAGTTCTGCTCCCGGACGCCGAACGACGGCTCCCTCGGAGATGCGTTCGGGCTTCGATGGTCAGGGATGGCACTCTACGCCTTTCCCCCCTTCCCTCTGATCACCAGGACGGTAGCCAAGATGACCTCGGATGCGGCCAACGCGATCCTGATCACGCCTTGGTGGCCGACACAGCCCTGGTTTCCGTGCCTTCTTCACCTATCTCAAGCCAATTTTCTCTGGCTCGAGCCCAGGCCAGATCTCCTGACGGTCCAGGGAGGACGGATCCGACACCCGGACATCGAGACCCTTCCCCTGGTGGCGTGGAGAATCCGTCCCTAGCACAGTTGTCAGCTCTGGTGCGTAGGGTCATTTTAGCAGCCCAGAAGCCAGCCACCCAAAAATCCTATGGACTGAAATGGAAAAAGTTTCTTCAGTTCCTGTCAGACAGACACCTCTCACCAGCCCAGGTAACGACGCCGCTGGTCCTGGAATTCCTGATGTCTCTAATTGACGCGGGACTCTGCCTCACGTCTGTCAAGTGTTACCTGTCGGCTATTTGCTCCTTCTTCCAGTTCGAGGGCAAGCCCTCTTTTTTCAAGGACCCTCTAGTGAAGGGGTTCCTAAAAGGATGTAATAACTTGCATCCTCAAGTATCCTTGCCAACCCGGGCTTGGAGCCTCGACGTGGTGTTGGGGGCCCTACAATCTAAACCATTCAAACCCTTAGCCACCACACACATTAGACTCTTGACCTGGAAGACGGTTTTTCTGGTGGCTATTACCTCTGCCCGCCGTGCGGGTGAACTTTGTGCCTTGCGCCGCGACCAGCCTTTCCTTAGATTCCACTTGGACAAGGTGGTTCTCAGAACGGACATTACTTTCTTGCCCAAGGTCGTTTCTACCTTCCACATGTGTCAGGACATTGTGTTACCTACCTTGGCTCCGAACCCGACTACCGACACCGAGAGGGCCCTCCATACCCTGGACATTCGTAGGTCTCTGGCTTTTTATTTAGATAGAACCAAGGACCACAGCCGTTCCGAGAGACTGTTCCAGTGCTATTCGGAACCGAGAAAAGGACTCCCAGTGTCGACCCAGAGACTCTCGAAGTGGGTATCCAACACCATTGCTCTATCCTATGAACTCTTGGGCAAACCCTTACCTACCAGGATTCGCTCCCATACCACAAGGGCAGTAGCGGCCTCTTCTGCCTTTCTGTCCGGTGTCCCTTTGGATGACATCTGTAAGGCTGCTGTATGGTCACAACCTGTAACCTTTATTAAGCAATACAGGTTGGACACAAGGGCCAAAAGGGATGCAACATTTGGGAGAACTGTCTTACTGTCGGGACTACACTGACTGTAGCATAATCTGCTGGGCTAAAAATTGGACAGCAGGCTTGCTGCTTGTGGTTGCCTCATCAGGGCTTGTGTCTTGAGGTGGGATTCTTTCTAAAAGTTTATAAACAAACCATACAACTGGTTCTGGTGTTCAGTTATCTTTATTGGTGCCTTTTATATTGTTGGTCTTTCAGGTGTCATGACACTCCCGCCTCCACTGACCTTAGCTCGCCAGTCTCAACCCATTTGTATGATTCGCAGAGACCACGAAGAAGAAGGACAGGTTGCTTACCTGTAACGGTATTTCTTCGAGTGGTCATCTGCGAATACATACAAATCCCGCCCATCCTCCCCTCAGTGTCCTGCTCATATTGGCTCATTCTTGTCGCCTTTACAGCGGAAAATTGCGGAACTGGGGAAAAGAGCGGGAACGGAGGTTTTATAGGGGATGGGCGGGGTTACCGCCAAAAAGTTTCAACATGTTGCAAAGTGTACTTTGCCTAGTGATTCCAGAAGTTTCCGAAGGCACTGCGCAGGCGCAGTACAACCCATTTGTATGATTCGCAGAGACCACGAAGAAGAAACACCTATTCCCACAACTGGGTTTGTTTGTTTAGACTCTCGAAGAAATACCGTTACAGGTAAGCAACCTGTCCTTCCATGCTTAGTCCAAATTTAATAGCTAGCTCCATCTAGACTGAAGAGATGAAGGGGAAAGGAAGAGAGAATAGGGACGCTGCTACTGTATTTTAATTGTGTTTTAAGTATAAGTATTGTGTGCCAGTTAGCCAGAATTTAGTCTGGGATTTCTCTGCTGCACTGAAAATGTGTATTTCCAATCTGTTCAACTGGCTGGCATCAAATTGACAATTTGGTCACACAAATTGTGGATCTTTTCAGTGAATCATGAATCTTTTAAATCAAAGGTTTTGGAGGTTTTCATGATACTTTGCACACAGTGAGTTCACATAGCATCATACAAAGGATACCTTTGGAGTCCCTATGCTGGGAGAAAGGCGGGATATAAGAAAATATATATGGAGCCCTGGTGGCGCAGTGGTTAAATGCCTGTACTGCAGCCATTCACTCAAAACCACAAGGTTGCGAGTTCAAGACCAGCAAAAGGACCCAAGCTCGACTCAGGCTTGCATCCTTCCAAGGTCGCTAAAATGAGTACCCAGACTGTTGGGGGCAAATTAGCTTACTTGCTAATTAGCTTACTTGCTGTTCACCGCTATGATCTTTGGAATAGCGGTATATAAATAAAACTTATTATTATTATTATTATTATTATTATTATTATATGCAGAAGCAAAAGCAAAGATCAATGTGTGTCTATGTTTGTGTTTGTGCATAGAAACAAGCACAGCCCTTCCATATGCATGCAGACCGCATGGCCATGCGGTTGTTGGGAACAAGGTGCTTCCCACATTGGAAGCATGGAATAACCAGAATTAAGAAGAGCATCTGGTGATTGGGTTGCCTTCCTTGGCCTTTGTAGCTTTTATAACACACAACATTTATTTTGTGCGACCAAATGCCAATTTGTACGGTTTGCCGGCTCCTTTGATGGAGAAGCAGCAGCACTGGGTTGCATCTCTGGCGAAGGGAACAGAAACAAACAGGATGGAAAACATTGCCAAGGAAACATGTACCATGAGAGTATCTGGGGTTTGCTCAGTTTGAAATACTAATTCCCAGGAGCATCATAGTTCTGGATGGGCTGAGTGTTTGCTAAAATTTGGAAAGGGTTCAGCATCCTGAAAAGCTCCTACAAATCCTGGATTAAAATCTGGACTAAATTCACCATTTTATTGACATGGAACAACTCCCACTAACAATGCTGAAATTCCTCTCCCCATATTAAATCTACTATATCTCCCCATATTAAATCACCTATCCTCTACTTTTGATTGACTGCTTTAAATCATGTTTTTTTAATGTCATTTGGTTTATGATTATGATGATTATGATTATTCATATGCATATATATATATGTATGGAAATGACTTTTAAAAACCCCATGATTTTTTGCATGCACGCGCACACACATATATATCTATATATGAATAATCATTTTTTAAAGTCATTTGGTTTAAACCAACCTGGTTTAAAGCAGCCAGCCCTGATCAGTGTTACAAATAGCAATAATAATAATAACAGCCATACACATACAAAAAAAAAAAATAATATAGTGGGTCCTTCTTATCCACTGAGATTTGGTTCAAGGATCCTGCTTGGATACCAAAATTTGTGGATGTTCAAGTCCCATTAAATACAATTTGACGTATAAGTTCAACCCAAAGCAACTTCCTTGCAATTATTCTCAAAGCTTATGGCTGCAACGTCTGGACTGCATTTTGCTGCTTGGTTTTCTGATTTAGCGCTACATTGGTGTTGCCCTGCGCATTAATGCAATTTTTAAAAGAAAGGCAATGGGAGGCAGGTTTGCTGTGTGTTTTTAAAACCTCTTTGAATAGCAGTAACAATTTTTGTGTCTCCTTCTGCCAGGATTCCTCATCTTTGTGTTCTCAGAAGGGCGGCGTGATCAAACAGGGATGGCTTTACAAGGCCAACGTCAACAGCACCATCACAGTGAGCATGAAGGTGAGATGCTTCTCCTAAGTGCCTAATGCGCAGGACTGGCAGACCCATGGCGACCCTATAGTGAACATATCATTGGGTTTTCTTGGCACGTTTCTTGGGAATGGGTTTGCCATCATGGCCTTCCTCTGAGGATGAGGAACTTGCCTAAGGTCTTCCATAGGCCTTGCATGGCCAAACGAGGATTCGAACCCTGATCTCCCAGCATCATAGTCCAAACATTGCACCATGCTGGTGGACAACGAGCAGTAATGGGTTTGTATTCACAATCTAGGGACAGTGAGACATTTCTCTCTCTTTAATTCTAATTCAGCATCTCATTGACATGAATGCTCACATTCCTATCCCCATATTAAATCTGCTATATCTCCCCATATTAAATCACCTATCCCTTACTTTTGATCATTGTTGGCTGCTTTAAATCATGGGTTTTTTTTAAAGTCATTTGGTTTAGGATTATGATTATTGGTTTATGATGATGATTATTGGATGATGATGATGATGATGATATTTTATTTCAGTCCCGCCTCCCCAGTGGATCAAGGCAGCTTACAATAATAATAAAATAAAATGCATACAATATAAAAAAATAATCCCACCATCCTCTCCCTCCCCAACAACCATAAATCTTATATAACAGTAATAAAATCCAATGATAATAGAATTTTAACATTGATTTGGTTTATGATTATGAATAAAGACTACAAGAGGGCTGAGATGCTCCTAAACGTCAAGGAGCTGAATGCATTATAATTGGTGAAGTAAGGTCAAAGGAGCAAATTTTATCTTCTAGTATTGAAGTTGCTTTTTTGCTTATCCTTTTTTGCAGGTCTTCAAGAGAAGGTATTTTTATCTCACACAGCTTCCGGACGGCTCTTATATCCTCAATTCCTACAAAGATGAAAAGACCTCCAAGGAATCCAAAGGCTGCATCTTCTTGGATTCATGCATCGATGTGGTCCAGGTATTTGATTTATTTTATCTTATTTCTATGCCACCTTTCTCCCAAAAAGGGACCCAAGGCAGCTCACAATATAAAAGCACATTAAAACAAATTTGTGAAAGACAATTAAAATAACCAAAGGTAGCGGCACGTCCGAAAGGATCTGCTCCCGTTTCTTTCTGATGATGTTTCGCATATCAGATCTGTAGAGCTAGATTACAAATTAATGCTCAGTCAATACCAAACCTTTGGGAAACATATTTTTGGGGAAAATATAATACCCAGAATCCCCCAACCTGGGAAAAATTCTGGAAGCCATTGTCCAAAAATGTTATATTTTCTCCCCCTTTGCCTATATATTGATCTGCTCTGGATTATAGGCAGACCTGTTTTAATTTAGGATGCATCTTCACTGTAGCAATAATGCAGTTTGATGCCACTTTAACTGCCATGGTTCCATGCTATAGAATCCTGGGATTTGTAGTTTTTTGAGGCAATGGCACTCTTCAGACAGAGAGGGCCAAAGACCTTGCAAAACTACAAATTCCAGGATTTCATAGGATGGAGCTACGGCAATTAAAGTGGTGTCAAACTGCATTATTTCTGCATTACAGATGCACCCTTGATCTGCTCTCAAGCCATGAGTAGTTCTGCCTTTTAACACATTCCCTCTGATTTCTAAATAGATCTCTCTTTTTTAAAAGAGATTAGCACTGAGATTTGGGTAGACTTTTCTTTTAACAGATTCCCTCTGAGTTCTGGGTAGATCTGTCTTTTAAAGAGATCTGCTTTGAGTTCTGGATAGAGCTGTCTGACTTCAAGCCAAGCCAAGGTCAAGATATTTCTCTTAACTTGTTGGATGAGGGCCATGTCTTTATTTTGCAGTTTTGCAGTGTCTCTTCCCGGCTTCCAGAAGGAACCTTGGCTTTTGCTTTGCTTGGTTTTGCGTTTCTTTCTGCAGTGTCCGAAGATGCGGCGCAACGCCTTTGAGCTCAAGATGCTGGACAAGTACAGCCACTACCTGGCGGCCGAAAGTGAACCGGAGATGGAGGAATGGTTGGGGACTTTGCGGAAGATCATCCAGATCAATACGGAGAGCCTGGTGCAGGAGAAAAAGGAGGCGGTGGAAGCCCTGCCAGGTTAGCTTTGGGGACCTATACAGCAAAACCCCATTGCAAATAAATCTTCCTTTCTTGGGAAAACCATGTCTTGTAGCATCTGGAAGATAGATTTTCATGCATGAGGACTACCTTGGAAAATGCGTATTCTTGTTGTGTGCTTTCAAGTCATTTTCAGTGTATGGCGACCCTAAGGCAACCCTATCATGGGGTTTACTTGGCAAGTTTCTTACAAGGGGATTTGCCATAGCCATCCTCTGAGGCTGAGCGAGTATGACTTGCCCAAGGCCACCCCAGTGGGTTTACATGGCTAAGCTGGGGTTCGAACCCTGGTCTCCAGAGTCACAGTCCAATGCTCAACTACACCATACCGGCATACCACGATGTTGCTACATAAATAACCAATCACAGCAACATGTAATGTGTGTCCTGCTCAGATCAAGGTGGTTTGTTTCTTCATGCAAATACAGCACAATTGTTGTTATGCCCAAGGTCATCCAGTGAGTTTCCTTGGCTGAGCTGGGATTCGAACCCTGGTCTCCAGAGTCCTAGTCCAACGCTCCGATCACTACACCAATTTTTCCCATTACTTAGACTTGAAATGAGAAATGTAAAAATGCACCTTCTCCGCTCTTTCCCTTGGAGTGGTGCATTGTTGTTCCCTCTGCCTTGCAAAACTTAGCAGAGAAACAGCATCACTGGAGGGAGAGCTGAGTCTCTGTCCCTGCATTTGTCTGTGCAAGAGAGAACAGGGACGTGACCCCCACTGGTTGGACTGAAAATGCTTGGCCCGGTTCCAGCCATTCCCATCCAATTTTCCAGTGCAGTGTTTGGGAACGAAGCCTGCTTTCCTCCCCTGCTCCTGGGAACAGCCTCACCCAAAAGGGCTGGCTGGGTTCCTCTGCTGTAACATCTGCTTTTTGTGACTTTGCAGATGACGAAACCGTCAGCCAGGGAAAGTCGGAGAACATCCTGGAGAGCTTGGAGCGAAGCATGCATCCGGAGCTCATGAAGGTAGTCTTTGTGTCTGGAGCCCCTGTAAGACACGGAAAAGCTGGGAGAACAGGGTTGGGGAAGGCGAAAGGTTTGGAACAAGCCCCGGGCCTCAGTTTTGGAAGTCCATTCTTTGCATTTTCACCCAGGTACCATTCAGGAGCAATGCAGAGAAACAGGCGGATTGCTTCTGTTTCTCTTGCCAGCATCACATCCAAATCTTTCCATTTCCAAGTGAAAGCAAATGCTGCTACTATGGAAAGCTGGGAGCAGTGCTTGTAAACACCAGCCATTTTTAATTTTTACAGATTGTTATCTTGCCCTCTTAAATTCTGGATTTTAAAACAAATGTTTTCCAAGACAGCTGATAAAATCATCAGTTTAGAAATGTCAGTTCGAAGCAGGAAGGGGAAAAAAAATCATAGAAAACCAGACCAGCCTAAAAACCATTAAAAGGTTACTGTTTTGAGATGGTGGTTCCCATTATCCCCAGCCAGTATGGATACTGGTCATGCTGGCTAGGGGATTCTGGGTGATGTCATCAAAGTTCAATTATTAATCCTAATCAGAGGAGATCAATTAAATCAAAGGGAACTTGAGTCAGATTTTAAATTACATTCCCATTTATTACAGTTGAACTGCGTATTATGCAAGGGGTCTGTTCCAGGACCCTGCGTGTAATATGAAATTTATGTATATTCTGGAATGCTATTTCTTTTACTTAAAATGAATTGCAAAGTATTCTATCTAGGCATTTTCTAATTCCTCCAGCGAGACTCTATGGTATGATTCTGGCAGAATTAACTATAGAGTTGTGCTGGAGGACCTACAAATGCATAGAGAAGAGTGCTCTCTAGGCATTTTCTAATTCCTCCAATATGACTCTGTGGTCAACTTCTGATGGAAGTTGATCGGTACAGCATGCAAACGCAACAAAGCGAGACCCATAGCTCCTCACGTGTAAATGATAGGTACATGGGTCATAAGGAAGCCAAAATTGTCAGGAAGGTTTGAATGGAGTGGGTTGGCATCTGCAAACATCTGGAAGCCATTGGAGAAGGTTGTCCACCATCTTCTTGAAGCCTCAAATGCAAGCAGCCTTTGCATTGTCCCATTGACATTTCCCCTCAAAATGGTTGCATCTACCACTTGGGAATTTCCAACCTGGGGTCACTCCAGTTGCTCCAATTTCATTTTAAGAGCTTGCAGAGAGAGTAAAGTCCTTTGGTTTCCTTTCTCTTTATTCTGTGCTTGCTTGGCTTCCAGAAAAAGCCCCTGCAAAAATACATTTTTTTGCTAGTGTCAGGGACTGTCATTCCTTTGGCCTTCTGCTGAGCCAAGGCTTTTTTCTTTTTCTGTTTCAGTATGGAAGGGAAACGGAGCAGCTGAACAAGCTCAGCAGAAACGACGGGAGGCAGAACCTCTTCTCTTTCGATCCGGAAGTGCAGGTACCTTTGAGCTCCAAAACATGGACCTATAATGACATATGACTTAAAAGTGGTGTGCTTTGCCACATTGTCACTGAACGAAAGACTTCTAGAGCAGCTTCCAAATATCAGAAATGAGCCACTACCTGGCACCATAGTTGAAAGGGCATAGCGCAAAAGGGGGGGAAAGGGTTGCGGAGGGAGACAGAAAGAATTATAGAATCATAGAATCGTAGAGTTGGAAGAGACCCCAAAAGCCATCCAGCCCAGCCCCATTCTGCCATGCAGGGAATCTCAATCAAAGCATCCCCATTGACAGAAGGCCGTCCAGCCTCTGCTTAAAGACCTCCATAGAAGAAGACTCCACCACTATACATTACTTAAAAAGAAAAATGCTGCTTTTCTCCCTTTGTTTTGTCTTGGGGAAAAAATGCTAGTCATTTGTGGGGAGGGGAATCAATATATGGCCCAAAATGAATACACACACACACACACACACACACACACACACACATAACCATCCCCTGGTGAAAGACAAGTTTAATCTGCCCTGGAAGTACTGACCCCCTTCTACTCTCTCATCCATCCAGCCTTTAGTATGAGAACAAATAGTTATCTCTGCTGAAATTTTGTAAGTTCGTTGGCATTGTTTTCCTTTGCTTTGTCACTGACATCCTTCTTTGTATGTGCCTAAGTTTTACCCTTGACTTATCCACGGGTCATATCAAAATCCATAATTTTGGCCCCAAAATCTGCCCTTAACAACTTATATATGAGGTTGACTTATAGTTGAGTATATAGGGTAAGTTCCTCAACAAACTACAAATCCCAGGACTCCATCGGGAGGTAACCATAACTGTTAAAGTTGGATCAAACTGCTATAACTGCATAGTGTTGAAAATTATAGTTAAAAACATCGTGTTAAAAAACCCTAACATTTCTGTTAGTTCTTGGAGTTAAAACACTTTCCCTCTTAGCCAACGACGCAAAATAGATTCATGTTGTGAGTTTATACACAGTTTGTAATTCCCCTCGGAGGTTGTTTGTTTTTGTGCCAAGAGGAGGAGAACCAGAGCAGTTCCTGTATTTATTTCCCAACACTTCCTCTTCTGAAAATATTGAGGGTTTTTTAAAAATTATTATTACATGCTTTAAATTTTTCTCTCTTTCCATTGGGAGAACGCAAAGCGGTTGATAGAGCATCCTGACGGGTTCAGATTACGAAGACAGTATCAAACCACATTGCAAAGGTTTCTTTCGTCATACCTCAACATTGAAGGGAGATGAGTGTTTGAGAAACATTTATAGCATTTTTCTTTCTATAAACAGTCATTCTTTTTCTTTCTTAGAGGCTTGATTTCTCCGGAATAGAGCCAGACGTGAAACCGTTTGAGGAAAAATGCAGCCAGCGTTTCCTGGTGAACTGTCACACCTTGACTTTCAACCTTGTTGCGCAACTGAATGACCAAACTAAGGACCTGCCGACAAACGTACGTTCCAGGTTGCCATCTTTGGGACACCTTGGGCATTTTATGTTCTTGGAAAATCTGCAAAACCAGCCACATCTAAGGATGTAAAATATATGCACAAAGTCCAGAATCCTGTTGGGGTGTTGCATGCTTGTAAGAGGACTTGCGTCTGCAGGAAATAGATTTGTGAAGATGCACAAGGTCCATCTCCAGTCAAGGACTGCTGTTATGTAACTACAATTGGCCCTTCACATTTGCAGCTTTGACTTTTGCAGATCTGATTATTTGCAGGTTTGATCCATGTGTCCTCTCTAGGAATCTCTTAAGTCCTCCAGGGCAATTCTGCTGGATGTTGACCATAGAGTTGTGCTGGAGAACCAAGACGTTCTTAGGGATAACACTTCTCTAGGCATTCGTAGGTCCTCCACCGTGATTCTATGATCAACTTCTGGTTTGTGTTCCAGTTACACTGGAAGATTCCTAGAAATGTGTTCTCTTGGGTAAAAAGAATAGTGTTTTTTTCTAAATTTGCATTTTTTCCACATTCACAAGGGTCTTTCACCCCTAACTTCAGCTAATGAGAAGGGATCACTGTACGTAGCAGAGGAGGGAAGCAATCGGGACGAAAGGACCAATCCATTACAGACCTCGATGTGCATGGGACCCATGGTGCATATTGGGCACTCTTGACATGCGCCAAGGAGTCTTGCCAGGAAGCCTTTTTCCTGCTTGGCCAGCAGACCTTTCAAACCCAGAGTCTGGAGTCTTGCACTCCCCACACTCCTCTAGTGACGTCCCTTCTTCTTGGTCATCCCTGGCTAGTGAAAGGGTGCAGCAGTGCAACCCTTTGGGGGCAATGGTCCCCAAATTGTGCCCTTTAAGAGATTTTGGACTTCAGCTCCCAGAAGTCTGCTGACCATGTTGGCCAGTAGTCTGGGATTCTGGGAGCTGAAGTCCAAAATCCCTTAAAGAGCAGAGTTTGGGGCTGGTGGTCTATGAGCTCCAGAACGTCCTCCTGATCTGGTTCAGCAGAAGGTCTGAGTATGTCCACTACTTCAGTCACTGGTCAGAGTCCATAACCATGTTCCGGAAGCAGGGCATGACAGTGCCTTCCAGATGTGTTTCAGTAACTTTATGCTGGATGAGGGGTTTGGGGATTTGCAGTCGTAACCTATCTGCTGGGCATAAGATTGGGGAAAGGCAATGTAAGAAGAGGTGGTCATTCATCAGTTAACTAACAACGCATTATTATACCAAAAAAGGTCAATTTAAAAATGCCTTCCTTGCGTCATTCAGGTGGAGCCGTTTTTTCTCAGCCTTGCCCTATTCGATCTGAAAAGCTGTTGCAAGATTTCGGCAGATTTCCACGTCGACTTGAACCCCTCGCCCGTCCGAGAGATGCTGCCCGATTTCTCGGCTCAGGAACCCGGAGGCAATTCCCTGAACAACCACTTCCTTGACCGGATCACGGAGTCCCATTTGCGCTACGTAAAGCAAGTAAGCGGATTAAAGAGAAATCTTGGAACCATTTTAAGAAAGGTCTGGAACTGTTTTATTGATGTGACATTGCCTTCAAGTCCTTTCCAACTTTTGGCATCTCTATCACAGGGTTTACTTGGCACATTTCTTTGGAGGGGGTTTGCCATTGCCATCCTCTGAGTCTGGGAGAGTGGGATTCACCAAAGATGGATTTTCATCTCACAGAAGGGATTCAAACCCTACTCTCCAGACTCTTAATCCAACATTCAAACCACTACACAGCACTGACTCTCATATATTGTTTATTACCTTTTTGCAACCCCACTGGTGCTATACATCTGTTTTGGGTTTTGTCAATTAGAGTTTATATGCATAAATATGATATCATATAAAAGAACTCTAGCAATAGTGGATTATAACCATAAGTTTTTGGGGTGGGAAGTCAATAGTGCTGGTATTCTTTGTGCTAGTTTTGTTGTTTAGTCGGGTTTGTAGTTCTTTTATGTATTTTGTTTTTAGATTAGGTTTAACAAGTTTATGTGGTTATGCTTATACTTATATATATATATAAAGGGTAAACAAGTAAAAGGGCAATAGGCTGTGAAACAAATCCCATTTCAGGGTGGTTCCTCTGAATCCAAGCCTTGGACTACTTGCCATCCACCTGAGTCTTTTTACCAAAATACTCTCATTTCAATCCCAAAAGTAGCTCACAGAAGAGATTTCATCTCAGAGCTTGGAATGTTATATTTTAAGAGGAGTTTGTTACTTTCCTCATTGCCCTGATCATCTGTGAGATCATTTCATGGTTCCTGCAGCCCAGAAAGGTCATTTCCTGAATTTGCACATTGCTAAGAAGTTAGCTTTATTGTTACCCTTTTGCCATTGGAAAAATGAAGGGAATGGTCTCTGTCTCCCCCAAGTGGCCAGTTCAAATATTGCAGGTTGAGATTTTGGGGAAATAAGCAAAAGACATTGTAATTTAGGTCCTTCCCAGATACAATATGAGAGATCCACCTGTGTGACCAATAGTTCTTCTTTCCTGTTCTTCAGACCGAGTCAGGAATTAGTAATAGGCTATTTCCATTGAAGGAAGCGAATGGCAGCCATGGGTGTTACAGACTTCTTAAAGAAGCTTATATTCCAACTCATTACAAAAAGTAACTACGTACCAAAGTAGTTCATTGGGGAAATCAAGTTACTTCCTCGCTCTCTCATGCCCGCCTTAATCAGATTCGTGCAGGCTCCCTTGTGCCTGAGTCCCCTTCGATGTGCTTTGTAGGTTCTGACGCTCTGCTCCTCTTTTACGCGAAGGGGGTCTTCTCCGTTACAAACCCTCACCCAGAAATATTCCTCATCGCCCGGGTGGAGAAGGTCCTTCAGGGGAGCATCACACATTGCGTGGAGCCTTACATCAAGAACTCTGACCCCGTGAAGGTAGGCCACATTACGGCGTGTTGCAACTAGATCGCTAGGGATAGGGAAAGAATTTGGATGGTTTCAAAATCCCATGCCAACATTACTCATTTTGCATGTTCCGAGATTAATTGCAGGACAAAACACCTTGAGAATGTGTGTGTTTGCGAAAATTTTGGTACATTTTGTATGCATCAAAGAATGCATACCTTTGAAGAATGGGAACAACTCAAAAATGCATCCAAAAATGTTTTCCATGATATCTGGATGCTAGATAGTGATAGTGTCTCCAAAGAGGTACATGGAAGGACCACCAGGTGCTGTCAGTTCACCTGGAAGAAATTATGTGCTCACCATAGGTGAGCATCATATTGAACCTAGTTTAGATGTACCCTTGTTTTGACTTCCAGTTTTTGTGCAATGTTTTCCATGGTTTCAGATGTTATTCTGGATCAGTGGAGAGCCTTCTGATCTCCTCTGGTCCTTGCTAGCTAGATCCTTTGATCCCTTCTGGTCCTTGCTTGCTAAATCTTCTGGTCTCTTCTGGTCCTTGCTATCAAGATTTTCTGCTCTCTTCTGGTCCTTGCTAGCTAGATCCTCCGGTCTCTTCTGGTCCTTGCTAGCTAGATCTTCTGCTCTCTTGGGAAATCTGGACTGGGTCAATCCATGGGCATCTTGTTTTCTGCCTTACAGACAGCACAGAAGGTCCACAAGCTTGCCAAAGTGGTGTGCAGCCGCCTCGGACAGTACAGGATGCCATTTGCTTGGGCCGCCCGGTGAGTGCTTTTCGGATGCTGTTGGCCCACTTCGCTTTCTTTGCTGTGCATGCAATCTAGCCAGACAACGCGGCTATAAAAGCAGGGCCAAGGCATCCATCACACGGGGAGACATTGCCACAAAGCAATGGGATTTAAGGGGATCCCATTGGGAAGCAGAGAAGAAAGGGCACAGTTGACCCCATACTTCAGACCATGTCACTCAAAGGTTCTCTTTTGGGGAGGAGGAACTTGTGGGGTTGCATGCAATTTTTCTGGTTCTGTGATTTGCAAAATTACCTGCTATTGAATAATATTGAATAATTCTCAGTAGCTTAGAAGCATGCGGAAAAAAATCATTATTATTCATGAGGATTGCTAAAGATGTGCAGACTCAGGTCCAAAACACATTGCAAAATTATTCCAGTTTGGTATTTAGGTATTTAGCCCTCTCTGTCAGAGAGCTTTGGTGCCCAAACAAACTGCAATTCCCAGGACCTCATAGCATTGAACCATGACAGTTAAAGTGGTGTCAAACCGGATTATTTCTGCAGTGTGGATAGGGGGGTCTATTTTTCCTTTATCAGCATCAATACTATTCACTGGCTTCCATGTCAGTAGGACAGTGAGTCCACTCTGGGGTTTAGTTTAAACTTTAAGGATGCTATTTAAGATCTTGGATCCTTTCTCCCCTACAATAATAATCTCCTTTCTTTCTCTCTAGACCGGTCTTCAAAGACTGTCAAGGCACATTGGATCTAGATGGGAAATTCTCTCCTCTTTATAAGCAGGACAGTAGCAGACTCTCAACAGAGGATCTTCTCAAGCTCTTGGCAGAGTATAAGAAGTAAGTCCTCTGGGAAGGCAAAGGTGGAAAATGTCATGATCCTTGAGCCTGAAAAAAATGTTTTCCCCATTATTTGCAGCCAACTCAGCTGAATTCTTTAACGCAAGTGCACTAAAAATTAGGATTTTGAAGATATTCGTGGCCGAAGCAATATCTTCCCATCTTTCGACACTTTGCAAGTGGAGAGCGGCCCAAAGCAGTGGATCTCAGCTTCTGCACAATATGATTTTCCCCCTGTTATATTTTGTTTTAAATATAACCCACCTTGGGTCTCATGCCAGAGGAAAGGAGGGATACAATTAAGTAGATAAATAAAATTTGTCATTTTGCTTCTTATTTATATAGACCAGAAAAGACCAAGCTGCAAGTGATACCTGGCCAGTTAAATATTACATTGCAGTGCGTTCCCTTGGATTTCTCAAGTAAGAGATTGGGACTTTAAAAGTTACAAGCTAAACCATGGTTTCTGTGTTACATTTTCAAACTTGTTGCATTGTATGATGATTGCATGCTTCCCTGCCCTTTGCTTTTCCTCCAGATTGTGTCACATCCTCTTATATTCCCATTAAACCCTTCGAGAAGCAGGACCAAGGGGCTGACATTGCCGTCGAGGTGGAAGAGTTTGTCCCAGACATTGCAAAGTACTCTCACCCCTTCGCCATCTACAAGAACCAGCTCTACATCTACCCTTTGCACTTAAAGTACGACAGCCAGAAAACCTTTGCCAAGGTGAGTTTGCAAAGACTCCATTGCTAGAGGAGTGTGTGTTTATCTAAGGAGGTCCACTGCGAAACCAGTAGCAAAATGTCATTGTACTAAGGATGCTGGAAAGTCTTGTTTCCGCTCCTGGAAAACTAAAGGCTAGAGTCTTCCCTCCATATTTACCGGTTCTTTATCCACGGACATAACCATCCCCAGCTTAAATACGAGGTTTTGCCATTTTATATATGGGACACCATTTTGCTACACCATTGTATTTAATGGTACTTGAACATCCATGGATTTTGGTATTCATGCAGGTCCTGGAACCAAACTCTGGAATATATATATATATATATATATATATATATATATATATGAGAAGGGTCCACTATATTTGCAAAGATATAAAAATTAGTTTTATGGCTCTGCTGTTAAAATGCATTAAGACTATGACATCTTCACTTGTGCAACAATTAGCTCTGTCCAATGGCTTTTAATACCCTGGCTGTTTTTATCGATGCTAATTTAATATTTTATATTTCATCCTATGCATGGTTTTGGCTCAAGTCACTCTTGTCTTAAGATGGCTTTTCATGGCAAGTTTCTTCAGAGGGGATTACAGGAATTCAAACCCTGGTCTCCAGAGTCATAGTCCAACATTCAAACCACTGTGCTAAGCTGGCTCTCAATGGTAACAAAGAGGGTATTAAACTAGACTCCATGGTCTGTTACAGACTGCCAAAATAAAGCTGCTCCGGGTCTCTTTGGAAGTATGCTATTTAAATGATGCATGCAGCCTAAGAATCCGGAATCTTCACCAAAGCCGCACTCCAGACGTTAAGACTGGATCTTGGCTTTGGCGCGACCTCTGGACTCTTAGGACCCATGCATCATTTAAATAGCATACCAAAGAGACCCGAAGCAGCGTTATTTTGGCAGTCTGTAACAGGCCCAAGTTAACTCTGATTTATAGTAACCATGCCTAAGGGTCCTCTTGGCAAGATTTATTATTATTGTTATTATTATTCGGAGATGTTTTGCTATGGCCTTTCTCTAGAGCTGAGAGTGTGTGGCCTGGTTCAGGGTCCAAACTTTCTCCCCAACTTCTTTTTGCCATTCCAGGCGAGGAACATCGCCATCCGCGTTGAATTCAAAGACTCTGACGAAGGGGACGCCAAAGCTTTAAAGGTAGATTCCCAAACTGCATCCATGGATTGAGGTCTTGGGCAAAGGCTTAGAAGAAGACTTCCTTTGGAAGAAAGTACCTGGTTAATGCGACATGGGTGCATCTGATTTTTCCATCGCATGCTCATACACACCTTGGGGAGTTGTGTGAGTGGCAGCCTGTCGCAACCATTGCACAACACTGTCCTTTTCCTTGGTCCCAATGGGTCTGTTATCTCATGTTATCTCTTGCAGTGCTTCTATGGAAAGCCTGGGGGTCCGCTTTTGACCTGGAGCGCCTTTGCTTGCGTGTCACATCACAATCAGAACCCAGAGTTTTATGACGAGGTAAGGACAACTAAGACGCTCTAATTCATTGTATCTGAAAGTTTAGATTTAAATGTGGCTTCATTGGATGCGATAATCCAGCACCTAAAACTAGCAACATGTGGGCATTTGCTTTCAGGGTCAGTCTATAAAATAACTGTTGGAGCTGCCATTCTGCAATTTGTTCCATTTACAAATCCTATTGAAGTAATAATAAACATATTAATCCTATCCGTGAATAATCAAAGGTGCAAAAGTCAAAGCCACAGATGTGGAGGGATGACAGTAGATACAGATATAAGAGATGGAAGTCATTCATGGGAATAGGGTGGTGCCATAGTTCTTCTTTAAAACTTTTGGGACCCAATTTGTTCAATCCCAGTCTCCATGTATGCATGACTTTAACTTGTGTAAATGCTTTTAAGCAGTTTTGTTTTTACTTGTTTAAGGTACTGATGGGGGGGGGGATCTGCACTGCAGAATTATAGCAGTTTGATTCCACTTTAACTGCCATGGCAACAGCCTATGGGATCCTGGGATTGGTAGTTTCCAGCCACAATTGCTTTTCTGCCTCACTGGACTACAAAAACCCAGGATTTTGTCAAGATAGTTAAAATGGAATTAAACTGCTATAATGAAGGTAACAGGCAAAGGATAGCTGGGATATAAGAGCAAGAAGCCAAGTCAATGTGGGGTAAGACCAAGGGAATTTGGTTTGGATCGGATATTGGACAGAAAGTGAGTTTATGAACTTAAGGAATGGTGCCAGTCAGCAGAGATCATGACTCCAAAGCAGCGTTGGTTTTCCCCAGCACCATCTATATAAATAGATAGATATATATAGATATTAAAAATGCATTGCTTAATGTGCATTTCAGCAAACGCAAATGCCGCACCCATCTCTCATGCTGTCATTGTAGATTAAAATTGAGCTTCCAATCCACCTCCATCAAAAGCATCATTTGCTTTTCACCTTCTATCATGTCAGCTGTGAAATTAACACAAAGGGGACGGCGAAAAAGCAGGACACCGTCGAGACAACAGGTACGCTCACCTCTTGAATCCGGACCCTGATCTGTACAGGTCCTGAAATGGGTTGGGCACCTTTGTTATCTCCTTTAAAGTTCCCACTAAAAGTTGGAAGAGATTTGCGGCCCAGAGATGTAAAACCCACCAGCTGCTCCTGCCAAGACATAATAAGATCTTAAGTGCTTGGGCAAAGTCCCTTGAGTTTCCCTGAAATCACTATTGCCTTATGATCCTACCCAGAACCCCAAAATCTTGCTCATTCTCCTCTGTGCGTTGTTGTCTCCTCAGTGGGATTTTCTTGGCTTCCTTTGCTGAAGGACGGTCGGATCCTTACCTCTGAACAACACCTCCCTGTTTCTGCCAATTTGCCCGCTGGCTACCTGAACGTCGGGGAGAACGAGGCACGAAAGGCAAGGAGACTAATATACGAATTTGGAGGCACAAGTGGACTCCATGTCAATGCTCTGCATTTTCCATGCACTCATTATATTGAGCTGTTCAGGAACTATGGTGATGTGCAGCTCATCCACTGTCATGCATTTCTTTTTGAGCATGATTTTGGACCTCATTATATTTGCAGTTTGTGGATGTGAAAGCACACAGATGCACACATATTTTGCAAATGATGTGAAAGTCCACTCTCTGCACACTGGCTCAAGTGAAGACTTGGGGAGGTCATTAATTTTATCATTATTCTGGCTGCGCAAGTTCAGCCGCCTTCTCGACTTCAGAGTTTTGGGGTGTTGGGATTTTGTGGTTCTTTGCAAATATTTGCAGACCTGCAAAGAAGTTTGTTGTGTGATGGTCCTTTCAGTTTGGTGTGACACAGTGCCTGGATGTAGTTTGTTGGATTCTGGGTTGTTGTCCATCTCTGCAAATAAACAATAGTTTGCTAACCAGTGGCAAGCTCCAGTTGCAACCCATGGTTTGGTGTTAGCTTACAAACTCTGGCTTGTTTAAATTATGCTTGTTGTGACGTTTTGAGCCACAACCATGACTCGTCCCTGGGTTATTTCCCCAGTTGCACCTCCAGTGGATCAGGAGAGAAAGGGTCCAGAAATGCAGTAAGGGAATGGTGGCTTATTTGGTCATCTGTGAGACAATTCATGACTGAATGGGCTTCAAGAGGTCCATGAACAGGTTTATAGTATACACTTTTCAGAACTGAAATGTCTATTATAGATGAAAGTCACACACTGCTGTTTTTAAGCTGCTGGTTGAAGGTTCGGTCAGCTTTGTATCCATGACCTACTTCTTGGAAACCTTTTATCGCTCTGTCTTCTGTGCGTGCAGATTTCTGCTTTCAAGTGTGTTGCATAAAACTCTTTTAATCCTAGAATGGGCCAAGTTTGCTTTGTGATGTTGGGCCATTTTCGTTGAATGAGGGCATTTAAAAACACGTGTTTTTTTGGTCTCCTTTTGCAGCAACCAAATGTTGACATCAAGTGGGTCGATGGGGCGAAATCTCTCTTTAAGGTCAAGCTCCATCTGGAGTCCACAATTTACACTCAGGTAAGTAGGACTCAGCCTTGACTTCCAAAAATATTTGAACAAAATGTTAGTCATTGGTCATAGCATCATAGAATTGGAAGAGACACCAAGGGCCATCCAGTCTAACCCTTTGCCATGTATACACAGTCAAAGCCCTCCTGACAAATGGCCATCCAGACTCTGTTTTAAAAAACCCAAAGAGGAGACTCCACCACCCTCCAAGACATCATGTTCCACTCCTGAACCGCTCTTACCATCAAGAAGTTCTTCCCAATGTTGAGGTGGCATCTTTTTTCCTGCAGCTTGAAACTCTGTTCTTTTCAGGATCTCCACCTCCATAAGTTCTTCCAGTATTGCCAGATGATCCAGGCAGGTGCCAAAGAAGTCCCAGGGGAACTTGTGAAGCATTTAAAGGTGAGCAACACTGGTTTTTTGGTCACCTGTTTTTATAGTCCACCCAAGCGTACTTTGACTAATGGCAGCGCCTGTGTCATTGGGCAACTGCTTGGCATCCAATGGCTCACTGGTGGAAGGGGAAAGTGGTAGTCTCTCAACATGTCTTGGGTTCTGGGGGGAGAAGGTTGAACACCCCTTTTCCTGTCATCTGTACCTTACCAACCTCAAAATGGATTTTGTTGTACCTATGTGTTTCAGTGTTTGCATGCCATGGAGATCCAAGTAATGATCCAATTTTTGCCAGTGATTCTCACGCAGCTATTTAGAGTCCTCACCCACCAGACGCAAGAGGAGGAAATTGCTGTCAACTGTACCATGTAAGTTTTTTGGCCACATCTGAGTCACCTATCAAAGGGCTCATCAATTATCTTAATTAATAATAAGATTGTTAATGAATTAGTAACTGTGAGAGAATGCAGCTTTTCAGATAATGAACCCAGACTAAAATGTCTTTTTCCAATGGGGTCTTCACAACACCCAGCATTCCCACCCCTGGTCTATCTCCCCAGACATCGGGTCAACAATGTCCATTACAAGTTGGCCTAATATGACCTAGAATGGAGGTGTTCATGGCACTGCTGCCCATTCTGGCTAGGGGATTCTGGGAATCACAGTCCCCAAAAAAAGGAACTTTTCCAACCCCCTGGTCCTTGGGGTACAATCAGTCCCACTTGTCTTGTTGCACAGGGTTATCCTCCATATTGTATCCAGATGTCACGAGGAAGGCCTTGACCATGACTTGCGGTCTTTCATCAAGGTGAGCAGGGTTGGGTGGATGGGTCTCACATCTCAAAACCTTCTTCTCTGTGACTTGGAGGACCCCCCACCCACCCAACCAAGGGTGATAGAAAATGTGCCCCCCATCCTTCTTTGTCTTGCAGTATTGCTTCCGACCGGAGAAGCCCACCGTGCCCCAGAACAAGACAACTCATGAAATCTTGGCTCTTGCAATGACAACCATTCTCAAGCAATCTGCAGATTTCTTGGCCATCAATAAGATGCTGAAGGTCAGGCAGGACAAAGAGGGGATTATTTTTAGTCTTTGACTAATTTTCTTGGATCACCAACATTCAACTGTTAACAGTACAAAGAAGGCAACACATTATAGAACTCCACCTCGGCTGCTGCCACACTGCAGAATTAATGCAGTTTAACACCACTTTAACTTCCATGGTTCCATCCTGTGGGTTCCATAGTTCGTTGCGGCACCAAAATTCTCCGATAGAGAAGCTCACAAAACTACACATCCCAGAATTCCATAGCATTGAGCCACGGCAGTTAAAGCAGTGCCAAACTGCACTTATTGTGCCACAGAGATACAGCCCTAGCCAAACAAGTCCCATAGTAATTTGTGCTGATATCCATTAATAAAACAGAGTTCCTCCCAAAGTTCTTTGTGTTTTGGGGATGGGGTTGGTTATGAAAAGTTCATCCTTACTGCAAAATTAATAATACCAGATGCGGCTCTGTTACATGACCATGGCTAAACCTCTGCATCTCAGTTTGCCTCCTGTAAAATGGGAATAGCCATGATTTCAAGGATGGTTGATGGCTTTAGAGTAGTGGAGAATCCACTTCTTAGTTTTACAGGCATTGAGTTGTCCAGGGGATCTCTAGGTATCCAATTGGGGTCTACCATAACACCAATTCTGGATTCACCCCTCCATGACAAATCCACCAAACATGTCTGCAGGATATGTCCTTCTTGTTGTAGCGTATGACTTTGTTTCTACTGATCTCTTCCAGTATTCGTGGTTTTTCTTTGAAGCCCTGGCTAAGTCAATGGCCATGTACCTCCTGGAGGAGAACAAGATTAAGGTAAGGTCACAAGCAGATTTTTCCGGGTAAAATTCTGGTACAATTCTGGTTATTGCAGGCTCAGAAAGTAGCATTTGTCATAGCATCGTTCATAAAATTCAGATTGTCAGGTGAAGTTGCAATGAGACTTTCTCACCCTTGTTATGGGGAAACAAAGACAAGGCCCACCTTAAATTTCAGAGATGGGAGCTCAGATTCACCTACAGAAATTTAAGGTGGGCCTTGTCTTTGGAGTTTATCACATGAAGGAGATTGGGAGTTTATCCCGCAAATATCCTGGAAAAATCACGTGATTACACAAAACAATTGCACATGACGTCACACAAAACCCACCATTAAAGTGGTCACAAAGAAGCATCAATGTCTATCTTTTTTACTTTTGGGATTTCAGCGACAATACATTACAGATATCACTTTGTTTGCGCAATTGCGTGTGATAACCCTTCGCGAAATTACTCACCATTTTCGCTTTATTTGTGGGATGCTTTAAATGCTCTCTAATCTCTCTTAATGCAGAAATTAGCCCCAGTGTGATAAACCCCTTTGTTTCCCCATAACAAGGGCGAGAAAGGTTCATTGCTAGTTCATCTTAATTTTTGGAACAATGACGTGACCGTCAGTAGTAGCACACTTTCAGAGGGATGCGCCATTGCAAAAGTCCTGGCATTGTCCCAGTGATGCTTTGTGATTTCTGGCTCCAGTTCACACTTTCTTCTTTCAGCTCCCCAGGGTTCAACGATTTCCTGACTCCTACAACCACGCGTTACACTCTCTCCTCCTTTCCATCATCCCTCATGTCAACATTCGCTACAGCGAAATCCCAGAGGAGTCCAGAAACGTCAATTTCAGCTTGGCCAGTTTCCTGAAGGTGAGTAGCTTTGCTTTTGCTGCTGGTCCCAAAAACCAATTTTATGTTATCTTTAAAATCAGCTTGGGGTGCATTTATACTGTAGAAATAATGCAGCCTGACACCACTTTAAGAGCTGTAGCTCCATTCTGTGGAATCCTGGGGTTTGTAGGGCTTTGTCTTCCTCTGCCAAAGACTTTTTGTGCCTCACAAAACTACAAATCCCATTATTATTATTATTATTATTATTATTATTATTATTATTATTATTATTATTAGTGTCACACATAGAGAGCCAGCATGGCTTAGTGGTTTGAGTGTTGGACTATGACTCTGGAGACCATTCTCTGCTCAGCCATGAAACCCATTGGATAACCTTGGGCAAGTCACATCCTATCAGCCTCCTTACAGCTTATGGCAGGAGGAGAATTTGCATCTTCCAAGCAGCATGTTCAATTTCTTTCCAATGCTTCTTACAGCGATGTCTGACCTTCATGGACCGAGGGTATATCTTCAACTTGATCAATGACTACATTTCTGGATTCAGCCCCAAAGACCCCAAGGTAATCCTTAGATCATTGGAAGCTGTGATGGGGGTACAAAGTCTGTTTTGGGGTTATTTTCTGTCCAATTGGCTTTGGCCCTTTGAATAAGAGACCTCCAAGTCACCCGGTCATGAACAAGACCCTACTCAGGTCTTGCAAACTTTTTGATTCCTATAATGCAGTCTTCCTCTTTTCTTGCTACCTTCTGCCTCCAAAGCTTTATTGTCTTTTTCATTGAACCATTTTGTCTCATGATATAGCTAAAGTTGTACAGTTTAGTCATTTTGGCTTCTATGGAGAGCCATATGAGTTGATTTCTGTTGTTTTCTTTACTATCTATCTTTCATATCATTGCACAGAAATCAAAAATAGAGCATGCAATGAACGTCTCTGACTTTGGTATTTAATATTTGTTTATACTTGAGGGATCTGTTAACTCTGTGTAAATGTTGCTTGTGGTTTTTTCCTCCCTCTCTTTCACATCCAGCTGTTGGTGGAATACAAGTTTGAGTTTCTGCAAACAGTTTGTAACCATGAGCACTACATCCCATTGAATTTGCCAATGACCTTTGCCAAACCGAAACTTCAGAGGGTCCAAGGTATGTTCCCTGTCTGCCAGCTTACAATTTATGATGATTTATTCATAATATCTTGTTTTAAGGCTTCAGAGGCCATTAACAGACCTGCTCACAGATAACCAGAATATTGATGCTAAAGAAGTCTTTCAAAGACATATGACCAGTGTTACAATTTTCTCTTTCTGTTCTTAATCCTCTTGTTTAGTCCCATATAAACTGGACCTTTGCAGCGATTGTTGAATGATGCATCAGCACTTATGTAAATCTTATTGACTCAGTGGGTCTACTCCTTTTGGGGCTAACAATAGGATTCAAGTCTCTATGTCCTGATTCACTTCTGATCCAGCCTCCAGAAAGTAGTTACACTGTTTATCCAGATGCCATAGCTGTGGGAAAAAGTGTTGCACAAGGAAGTACTGAACAGCTCCTTGTACAAAATCCCAGAAAATATTTATATTTGCACAATCCTTGGTTATCCAACTGCCATTGCACAGCCAGGAAAAAAAGTGTTGCACAAGGAGTTACTTCATACATGTTCGCACAATGTGCGAGAAGATATTGACATTGGCACAACCCATAGGTATCCAACTGTTGTTGGACAACCGTGCAAAAAAGCGTTACACAAAAAGGTATCCTTGCACAACATCTGAGAAGACACACTGACACAACTGCCATTGCACAGCCAGGAAAAAGTGTTGCAGAAGAAATTATTGGTTACAACACCTTTGTGCAACATCTGAGAAGATGCAACAGTGCAATCCTCAGTTATCCAATTAACCGTTAAACAGCTGTGGAAAAAAGCGTGGCACAAAGAGATATCAAACACCTCCTTGCCCTACATCCGAGAAGATACTTACACTAACACAACCCTTGGTTATCCAACTGCCCTTGGTTATCTAACTATTTCATAGCCAGGAAAAAAAGGTGTTGCACAAGGAATTACTTTATACATTCTTGCACAATGTCAGAGAACATACTTATACTGGCACAACCGTTATCCAAATGTCATTGCACAACAGGAAAAAAGTGTTGCAGAAGCACATGTCAGATGCTTGCTTGCACAAATTCTGAGAAAGCATTTACAGTTGTGTAATTGTTTATTATGGACAGCGAAATGACCAAGAAGGTGCTAACCTATGAGTGTATGTATTTTTGCATGTTAACTTAAACTGGTGGAACACAAACACATATATTGACACACACAGAGAGAAAGAGATGATTTATTCCTTTTTTGTTTCCCTTTTGCACACTAATTAGATTTCTTTTCCCTGGCTCTGGATCTGTTCACTTCAGTCGGTAGGTCAAGCGGGGGAATTAGTTGGACCGCTTTTTGCCAAATCAACCTCAACCTCAAATTGGCTCATTTCTGCACCCGGTAGATTTTCACTGAATGCCATGCATCCATGCTTCCTCAACAGATCAATTTGTTAGCAACATCCAACACCCTCTTCCCTATTAAAAACTTAGGAGATTTACTTTGTGGATCGACTAACATACATTATCAGCCGCCGCTTTCTGCTTTTGCTGACATGAAGAGGGAACGCTGAGCTTGAACATCTGGTGCAAAGACAGCTGCAAGTCTCTGCTTTCCATAAATTGCTCCCTAAAGCTAGTTGGCGGAGAGCGCTTAGATGAATCATGGTTGAGTTAGTCTTACAAAAGAGATTAACTGTGAGTGGACCAACGCTGTTGTTTTAAACAGTGGCTGTAAATATTCAGATTGGACAGAGATAACCCATGCTTCAGTGATAGAAGTTGCAAGGAAAATTCATTGGACTTGGGGTTCAGTGGTCCAATTTGGGTATTGTTTTAGCGTCAGAGTTTGCAAAATTTAGCCCTGGAGCCTCACAGAGATGCTCTTTGCAGATTGTTTTTGAAGGCCTTTCATCGTCCAGCCTCATGGTTGTGTCTTTTTACTAGCAAGAAGGAAATAAAAACCCAAGAATCACCTCTTCCAGGCAGTGGCTGTTGTTGCTGTTGATAAATTTTGTATTGATTTAAACCCCAGCCTTTTCCAATTCTGGGACTCAAGGGGGCTTATCAAATATTTATACAGGTTGAGTCTCCCTTATCTGGAAATCCAAAAGACTTAAAAACCCAAGAAAGCTTTCTTCATGGGTGGCTGAGATAGTGACACCTTTGTTTTCTCATGTACCCAAACTTTGTTTCATGCACAGAAAACATTTTTAAAAATTGTATAAAATTATCTTCAGGCTTTGGGAGTAACATAAAAGAACCAGGGAAGCTCTGTCAAACACAGCATGATCCCCAAATCCCCTTTATGCATTGCATTTATCAGTGGATATATTTTATATGTATTTTTTGTTGCAGACACGAATCTGGAGTACAGCTTGTCGGATGAATATTGTCGCCACCATTTCTTGGTGGGCTTGCTCCTGAGAGAGACCTTGGTTGCCCTTCAGGACAACTACGACGTCCGGTTCCTGGCCATCAGCATCTTGAAGAGTCTTCTAATAAAACACGCTTTTGACAACAGATACCAGCATAAGGTATAGCAATTTCAGGCAATGTTTTATTCCTTATAGTCATCCTGGTTGCCCTCTGTCTCTGCCTCTGAGGCTGCATCCGCACTGCAGAAATAATGCAGTTCGGCACTGCTTTAACTGCCATGGGTCAATGCTAGGGAATTCTGATATTTAGATTGGTGAGATATTTTAGCCTTTTCTGTCAGAGAGCTCTGGTCTTCTGGAAAAGGAAGATGCCTGGTCACTCTGTATAAATGCAAATCCATGCTACTCAGGCATGCTCAAAATGGAGGACATTTTGAATTCCTCCTGTGCAGAAGGTTGAAATGGAAGACGTGTCCTGAAAAAGAAGGACATATGGTCACCTTGTATAAATGGAAATTCATGCTACTTAGTCATGCTCCAAATGGAGGACTTTTTAAGTTGAAATGGAGGATGTGTCCTGGAAAAAGAAGGATGCCCAGTTAAGTATAAATGTAAATTCATGCTTCTTAGGCATGCTCCTAATGGAAGACATTTTGCAATTCCTCCTGGACAGAAGGTTGAAATGGTGAATGTGTCCTGGGAAAGGAGGATGTCTGGTCACCCTGTATAAATATAAACCCATGCTTCTTAGTCATGCTCCAAATGGAATTTTGCAATTCCTCCTGGATAGAAGTTTGAAATAGTGCATCCTGGAAAAGGAGGATGGCTGGTCAACCAGTTCATGCCTCTTCCTAGCCACCAGTTCCTTTCTGGCTTCATTCCCATGATTTTGGGAATAGAGCTTTTAATGTCTGCCCAGTATGTGCCAAGGTGGCCACCCTTTAGTCATGCCACTTGTTGACCTTCTTTGCAAACAGCCTGGACAGGGAAAGGAAAATAGCGAGGCCTCCAAGAACATTACTGTGATTCATGATAAATAGGAAAATGCCTTTATCTGATGCAAAGTCAGCAGCCAGCTTGGCCCTTAGCAATGAAAACAAATGGGAAGCATCCATTTAAGGGAGGAAGGAATTAAAAGGAGCTAAAATGCAGTCTTTTATTTTGATTTATGTTTTGATTTTATTTATTTATATACCTCCTTTCTCCCAGTATAGGGACTCAAGTAAAAGCATTTCTGTATGCACCCAGAAAACTGGTTCGCATCTTTAAAAAAAACTGGTAACAATTAATTAAATAATTAATAATTAATTAATCTTAATTAAGATTAAGAGATTTAGAGGAAGTGTTTTCCTTAGGAGGTAGACTGAAGTCTACAAAAGCTCATGTTGCCAACCTCTTTATTTCAGTTAGTCTCAAAGGTGCTATACATAGTGTTTTCTTTAGGATTTTTGCTTGGAAGAAAGATTGCATTTTTTCTCTCTTCATAAATCCATGGAGGGGAATCATATAGCCTTCCAGATGTTGCTGGACTGCCTATACTAACTAATGGCAAGGGATTCTGGGAGTTGCAATCCAACAACAACAACATCTGGAAGGCTTCATGCCATCCATTCTCAACCTGCTTCCCAAATGGAAACTGCACCGAAGAGCTATGAAATCACATGTCTGGTTTGGCTCTCAACCGTTCCCTTTTTAAAACCTTGGCTCCTGTCTCTTCCATTATTATTTTCATTTCTTTCACTCTTTCTCTTACAGAACCAGCAAGCCAAAATTGCTCAGCTGTATTTGCCTCTGGTCGGACTCCTTTTAGAGAACATCCAGCGCTTGGCCGGCCGGGACACTTTGTACTCTTGCAGCGCGATGTCCACTTCTGTGAGTCATCTTGGAGACGTCGTTTTCATCTTTCCCAGATAGGAAACTTAGGCTGCAGAAATAATCTGGTTTGACACCAGTACTCAATGCTAGGGAATTCTCATAACTGTAGTTTGATGCGGCACCTGAGCTTCCTGACTGTAAGAGATGTTCAACAGTGGAAGGCGCTGCTGCCTCTGAGGGTCGTGGAATCTCCAGCTTTGGAGATTTTAAAAGAAAGGCTGGATGGCCATCTGTCCCAGAGAGAACTTATATATTGTCTTCCTGAATGGCAGAATGGGGTTGGAATGGATGACCCTTGGAGTTTTTTCTAGGACTCTATGTCTTCCTGCATGGCAGAAGGGGGTTGGATTGGATGATCCCTTGGGGTCTCTTCCAACTCTAGGGTTCTATGTTTTACTGCATTGTAGAATGGGATTGGATTGGATGACCCTTTGAGATCTCTTCCAACCCTAGGATTCTAGGGTCCAGTGAGTATAAATGAGAGTTACCCACAGGTATGACACCCACAGGTCTCTTCTTCCTCTTCCAAACTCTTTTCCTTCTTCTCTTTCCCCTTTTCCAGGCATCCCGAGAAGAATTCATGTGCAATTTCACATCACCTTCGAACAGGTCCAGCCTCCTTGCTGATAAAGACTCACGTAAGCAACCTGATGTTGGTTCAGATCATTTTGATTCTGGTCCGTCTGGGAGTAGAGATGTCATTTTTGCCCACTTGAGTAAGTTGCTTGGTTTGGGAGGAAGGATTAATCTGGGTCCAATATGAGCCATAGGCTCCATCTGCACAGCAGAAATAATGCAGTTTGGCACCGCTTTAATTAATGTTTCAGGTCTATTTTTTAAAATTATTGTAAAATGCTTTGAATACCCTTTTTGGGGAAAGGCGGAATATAAATCCCATAAATCATCATCATCATCCAATACCAAGCATTATACCTCACTGGCTTGGCAGGTGCCCACTCTTAAATATGGCATTTGGTTCACCTTGATTTATGACCCCAAATACTGGATAATCCTGTACAAAACCCGACTCCTGGGAACCCTAGGTAAATCCCATCTCCATTCTGATTTTATTGTAGTTTATGGCACCCCTCTGCAAAATGGCCTCTCCATCAAGAGAGAGGACTCCAAAGGCTCCCTCTGCTCCGAAGGAGGAGGAACGTCTCCTGACCAAAGCGGTGCTGAAAACGTAAGAACATCCTTTCCATCTCCAAAGCATTCAGATAACAGACTTTGTCACGCCTGGCTAGATCCTTAATGAAAGACCAAAAGTGCTGTGTGGTCCATGCATTTAAAAGCAGAAATGAAACTGGGGTGATACCTTTTGGAAACCCCCCAAAATATCAGGAAGGCTTTGGTGTTCTTCAACAAGAGTATAGCAGATTGAATCAACTGCCCCAGGCAGTAGATTTGGGGTATCATGAAAGGGCAGCAAATGTTACTTTATAAATGTTGTATTCATGTATTTTTTTCTAGAAAGGGAAAAATATGTTTGGGTGTTTCTTCATCCTCATGTGCCAAAATAGCTGGTTTTAAGTGATCTGCTTGTTGACTTAGGTAGATGAGTGGATGGGTCGCTGTTTGCAATTCCTCCTCTTATAGCAAATGTCTCAGCAAAGGAGTTATGGGGCCTGCAAAAAATACCACTCGCCTCATATGGGACCCTCATGACTTCAGCCACAACCTATGTTTCGATAACTCAGCATGGTTAGACTTCTGGAACATCTTTTCTTACCAACCCGTCTCTTGGGCATGTGTTATTTGAAACAGATACGGAGGGGCTCCACGCGGAGTAGCATCTCCCAGTTCGGACGGCTGGACCCCTACGAGATCCGGAGTCTCCTTATCTGCTATCTTTATATCATCAAAATGATTTCAGAAGGTCAGTCCCATTGGCATGCTCCTAAAATATGATTTCTCGTGGTCGTTGTCATCTCCTCCTTTTCTTCCTCATCCTCCAGAGATAGGCAAAGTGTGGGCTGTGGACAGCATGAAGCCCTAGGGCTGTTTTTCTGGCCTTGTGCCCAGAGCATTTGGGTCACATTTTAGGTGATTTTAGGCTTAGAAAAATGGGGGAAATCAACCTCTGTTCCTCACATAGTTGCCCACTCCTGCTCTAAAGTTTGGACCAAAACCCAAAATAAGTTCACCACCCCATTGACACAGAAGACAGTTGCTTCTGCTGAGTTGAGCTGAGTTACAAAACCTAAGGTCTTCAAGCATTGGGAGTAGGGTGACCTTTCTCATTAGATGGGACCAAAAGTGGTTTGGCAATAGAATCGATTCTTTCAAAAAGCAGTAGACGCTTCTCTGCTGGAGGCTTTCAGATAAGAAGTTGGATGTCCGTCTTTTGGGATGCTTTAACTGTCGATTCCTGCATGGCAAGGATTTGGACTGCATAGCCTTTGTGATCCCTTCCAACTCTGTGATGCTATGATTCTCAGATGGAAATCAAGCCATGTTGTTTTCTATCAATCTCAGATACGCTGTTGACCTACTGGAACAAAATATCACCCCAGGATCTCATGAACGTCCTTGCTCTCCTAGAGTAAGATTTATTATTATTATTATTTTTATTATTATTATTATTATATGTTTATTTAGAGGGGAAACTGGATATTCCTAGGAGACAGAATTCCACTCTGGATGATCAAACTCTGTGATTTCAAGATGCCATCGTGGAATTAATAGGATGCAAACAGACCAGTCTTGGAATCAGTGAACCAATCCAAGCAATACCAGAGTTTGGGGAAATTGCTGTTTTGGACTACCGCTCCCAGAATCCCCCAGCCAACATAGCCACTGGCCATGCTGAATACAGCATTATGGGAGCTGTGATCTGGAGAGTTGTTTTTCCAAGCTTTGATACACAGGAGACTCACGGACACTTACTCCCATTTTAAAAAAGAAAATTGCAAAGTAGCTGTGAGAGGCTGCCAGGTTTCATAAAGGAACTACCAGAAGGAAGAGGATGCTGAAATCCACCTGGATTGGCCACTTTGAGTCCCAATTTTGGGGAGAATGTGGGATATAAATTAATATAATACTAATACTACTAATATTTGTAATAGTAGTAATACTAATACGAATAATAACAGTCTTTAAATTTGTAGTGTAGGTGTTTGCTTGACACTTATTGCATTACACTGATCTCTCTCAATCTCTCTCTTTTGTTCCAGAGTCTGTCTGTTTCACTTCAGATATGTCGGGAAAAGAAACATCGCCAGGTATGGCTCATAACAAATGATAAAGCAAAACTGGGAGGAAAGGGGGATACAAATAAATATAATAATGGTGGTGGTGGTGGTGGTATTCCCCTACTACTTGTGTATGGATGGAGAGCTATTTTGGCTGCAATGAGGTCCTATACTCATAGGATGAGTTCACACAAGTACATAGCAGGAGTAGGAATTGGACTGGCCCAGAAACACTTGCAAAAAAGCATTAAAATGAAGAAATGGAGATTCATGCTCCCAGGTGATAATCCAAAACGCCTGCTTGATGGGTATAACCAGAGATGGTAGGAAACACAACTGGTGGGACCCCAGAACATCTGCAGGTGTTCACCTTAATGTATAGGATGGCATATCACTGGTCTAACTCAGCAGAAGACATCTTCCGATGCTTATAAAGTCTCTGCTCCTTCCTCATTGCCTCCTCTTTGCTCCCCAGGGTCCACGATGCTTGGTTCTCGAAGCACATGGGCATTGACCGGAAATCCCAGACAATGCCAGCCCTGCGGAGTAGGGCAGGAACCATCCAGGCCCGGCTTCAACACTTGGGGAGCTTGGATAGCTCATTCACATTGAATCACAGTAAGGAGCAAAACAATGTAGGCATTGCAGCACAGACTCTTCTTGCATTTCCAGAAGGTTCCTGATGTTTCTGCTGGCGCCTTGCACATCACAAAAGCTGCATTTCTGTTACTAGGGTCCAAAACACACTGCAGAATAATCCAGTTTGAGACCACTTCAACTGCCTTGGCTCAGTGCTAGGGAATCCTGGGAATTGTAGTTTATTGTGGCACCAGAGCTCTCAGACAGAGAAGGCTCGATGTCTCACAAATATACAGGTCCCAGAATTCCTTACCATTGAGCCAGGGAAGTTAAAGCCGTCTCAAACTGATTTATTTCTGCAGTGTGTGATTTTGGACCTAATAATAATAATAATAATAGGTTTTATTTATATACCGCCCAATCACTGGGAATCCGAGCGGTTTACAATAGAGGGGATAACAGACAGTTCCCTGCCCACAGGCTTACAATCTAAAAGACACGACACAAAAGGAGAAGGGAATGGTGAGGGGGGGAGGGAATCAGGTCCAGCATTCTTCTCTCCCTCTGAGGCCTGGACCAGGGCAGATGGACCGGAGGGAGGGCTCTTCTTCTTCAGGCTAGCCCCTGATGGAACTGGGCCAGCCTTCTCTCTCCCTCAGAGGCCGAAAGATGACAGTTAGGGAGGGAGGAGCCTCTGTCTTCAGACCTAGTGTTGGATGTCCCTTTTCAGTATTTTTACATTTCAGGAAACTTGGTCAGTATTAGTCCTGAAGCTGAGATGCTAATATTCATCCATAAATCAATGCAATAGCATTGATCTTTTCAGTGAATATTATAAAATTAGCAAAACAAATCAGTAAAATGTTAGTAATGCATGACTTTGGAAGTTTTTTTTTTTAAATTACAGTCATGAAGAAAGGCTGATAAGCTCACACAAATTTCTCCCAAAGTAACTTCATCAGTGTTAATTAAAATGTATGTATTATACCCAGTCAACAGTCTTCTAATGTTTGTATTTATTTTATTATTTTGCTGACTATTTGCTGTAATAAATGAAATATAGCAATAATAATAATAATTTTATTTCTTACTTGCCTCTCCTCATGGTTCAAGGCGGGTCACAACATAGTTAAAACACAGTCATTACATAAAATACACATATTTGTAGTATTGTAGAATCCAATACGTATAGCACTGAGATGTGTTTCTTTCTGACAGATGAAACTGTTACCAACAAAAATGCTACTGAAGAATCATGAGTTTTTTGTCCTTTACTTAGATAATCTGTCATTGTCCACTAGATTGGTGCAGCGTAAATACTGAGCCGTGATCCTAGTGTGTCCATTTTTATGCGTCTCTTTCCTCCCAGGTTCATCCGAAGCAGACATCTTGCACCAGGCTTTGCTGGAAGGCAACACGGCGACCGAAGTTTCTCTGACGGTCCTGGACACCATTTCGTTCTTCACTCAGTGCTTCAAGGTAAACCTTTGGGTGATCCAAGTGTCAATTCTACTAAGCAGACCTGTCTTTGCTGTTGGGCGTCACTGGGTCTTTTCGTTCCCAGATTCTGTCCCAAGTCTCATTTTTGCACCGTCCTTTTGGCTGTTTAGGGGCCAGCGGGACTCATAGTTCTATCAGTTGTACTAACCACAAAATTCTGCAAAACAAAACAGACATCCCCTGGGATAGAACTGAAGAAAAGTGGGTCAGGACAGTTGATAGATCTGCAAGCCCTAGTGTGCTGTAAGAAGCCAAGAGAAAAGTACAAAGTGAGCACAACCAGGGAACTCTAGATAGACTCCTTTTGGGGACATACATCTTCTTAAGTGGACTTACGTCTGCAGGAATTAGAACTGGGCAGCTGCCGAACGTCCACATCAAGTAAGAGATGCTGATATGTTACTGTGTAGGTGAGCTGACAAAATGGTGGATGCACATTGGAAGCAATGCATAATGAGACAGAATTTAGTTCAATTAAAGTCCGAACAATAACCCTCCGGTTTGGACTCAGGTTCCACAAAAGAAAAAGGAGATGTTGTCTGAGGATGCTAAAAAAGATGGTCTTTTATTTCCTAAAAAGCCTGGTGTTTTAGGGAATAATTTTTTTGTTTAGCATCCTAAGATCTGGCACCTTTTCTACCTCCTGTGATTTTGCAATGCAAGCCAAGATTCAAAGAAGAGTCTCCCTTCTTTCTGCCCAGCACCATGCATAGCAGACCATGCCAAATATGAGAAAGAAATCAATGGCTGGAGAACAGATATTTTGGTTTCTCCTCTTGTGTGATTATTGAGTCCTGTGTTGTCAACAGGCAACCAAAATCTGGGGTTTTCTTTACCTGGTGTAGGAAATGTTATTCTGTTTTCAGGAGTAGATAAGCTAACCCTTTTTTTCCCTTGGATAATACCTGGCCTTTCCAAAGTCAACCATCTCCCTCCTTCTCCAGAACCAGCTCTTGAACAACGATGGACACAATCCTCTGATGAAGAAGGTTTTCGATATCCATCTTGCCTTTCTCAGAAACGGACAGTCAGAAGCGGCCCTCAAGCATGTCTTTGCATCGCTGCGATCGTTCATCAACAAGGTAGAAGGTCAATTTTAATCATTTCCATCCCATTATGTAATTGATGGTTATATTCTGATATGTCTGGGAAACTCAGAACAAGCAACCATAGCTTGGGAAACCTGGGATGGGGGGTTAGGACTACAACTTCCAGAATCTCGAAGCCAGCATGGCTCTGATGCCTCCACCAAACTACAGATCCCAGAATTCCAAAGCACCAAGCCATGGAAGTTAAAGTGCTGCTTTAATTCTGCAGTGTGCCACCAGCCTAAATAGTCTAAACTGTAAGACTATGTAAGACTAAAGTGCCCAGGCCACTTTAACAGCCCGCAGCTGGCTGCTGAACAAGGTTTAAGGAAGATCACATTTCTTCAAATGTAAGGTCACAATTCCTCACCAAGAGCCTTGCTTGCTGGTCAGAAGATGCTGGAAATGTCACCTTCTTTGCACCCTGGTTGGAAAGGTCACCCTCTTTGCACCCTGGTTGGAAAGGTCACCTTCCTTGCACCCTTATTGGAAAGGTCACCTTTTTTGCACCCTGATTGGATAAGTCACTCTCCTTACTCCCTGATTGTCACCCTCTTTGCACCTTGATTGGAAATGTCATTTACTGATGTAGCTGCTGGCTCTTAAGTTGGACTAGAGGGGTGTTAGGACCAGTAGATGTTGCTTAGTTATGCACATGTAACTAGATAGCCAATGTTGAATATCGGAGGTGGCCTTTATTATAGAACCATTCCATATGTGGGGATGGTGGTGTCACTGTAGGCAGAGTACACTTAGGAGCATCAGAAGAGCTCTCCTGGAGGAAGGCAGCAAAAGCATATCTAGGACAACCTCTCCACCTCCAACTCTGTGGCCAGTTTCAATGCTCCAAGGGGAAGATCTCATGCTGGGAATGTGTATTCTCTAGCAAACACTTTTGTTAGCTGGAGCATATGACTGTTAGCTAGAGGGTGGGGTGGGTCAAAATGAAGCCTCTCCTAAGCATGCCAACATTATCCAAAGCCAAGACATGTAACCCAGTGACAGATATAGATGTTAATTATGTATATTTTTTGCAGAGGTTGGGCGGGAGGAGCTAGCTTAACATTTCCACTTGTATTTGGAAGGAAAGCCGTTGCCTGGGCTTCAGTCCAGAGCTGCTAATTTGGATTGTCTTCTTGCTCATAAATCCCATCTATGGTGCCTAACTTTCTCACTTTTTGTTTGTGCTCCAGAGTTGTTGCTAAGTCCAAATGGGACCTTGGGGAAGAAAATAACAACTTGTGGTGGAGAAGGGAGTGGGTTTTCACAGGAAACTGATAAGAAATTTGACCCACAATGTGAGCATGACACTGGCCTGATCCCTCACCAATCACTTTTCCTTCCAAATAGCAACTGCAACTTTTTTTTGTTTAAAACAACAAACAAACCCAAAACATGATTTCAGGGAACGCTGGCAGATTTACATTTCTCCTGCAACACAAATCTTCACCCGCCAGTTTCTCTTTCTCTTTTTTCATCCCAGTCTCCACATCTGTGATATGGGCAGTTCTGGGGAAAGCGGGCCCAATGAGGGCATTACGTCCCCAAGGAAGAGGCTCTGACCCCAACATTGTAATGAAGATAAAAGCACAGTGCCATTTGTGCCACAACCAGTTAATCAGCTAAGGCTTGGCTAAGTAGCAGTGATGTAGACATGAGCCAATTGATTCAGACTTAAGTTAGACTTAAGCTGCTTCAATGGCTTGATTTGGACTTGACTTGGCAAAAGTGACACTATGGCTTGACTTGAGACTGGTATACTTTTAGTGACTGACTTGCTGGTGCCATTCCCTTTAAAACAGCAAGCAAGACCCATCCCTAGGGCTGCATTTCTTGGAAGAGAACGGCAAATGCATTAGGCAATGGGCTTGCCATGGAAAGATAGGCTTTAAAAGAATCCTGTGATGTGCAGCAGGGACAGGCTTCTGAGCAGACCTTAACCCTCACCTGAAGCCTATTGCCTAATGAAATGCATCCTGCATTAAAAGTTGGCCCCCAGACTTGAGACTACCTTGCAAGGACTTGAGACTCAACTTCAGACCATACAAAATTAAACAAGTTGTGCAATTAAAATACAAAACTGTAAAAACAGATAATACACAAAGTAAAATTTACATATAATGCGTATAGTAAAATCTAAATTAAAAAACAATAAAACTTTGAACTCAGTTTGCAGCAGCTGAAGTGCGCTGAGGAAGAAGGAGGAAAGCGGGCAGAAGAAAAAGAAACCGGGACGTTTTGAAAAACTGCTGGGAAAGTGGGAAGGCAGAGGATTGATCAGGATTGGAAGAATTGGAGGACGTGATGATGGCCCCTCGAAGGCTTTGATGGCTGGCTTCCATAGTTTTTGGTGGGTTTTTTGGGTTATGTGGCCATGTTCTAGAAGAGTTTATACCTGATACAGATACAGATGCAGATGCTGGCGAAATGTCAGGAGTAAACTCTTCTAGAACATGGCCACATAGCCCAAAAAATCCACCATAAACTAAAGGCCCTCTTTCTACAGGTAGAAAAGTGATGCATGCAAAGACGTGTTTGTCTCTAACCCCCACATTCCCATCTGTGTCCAGTTCCCTTCGGCTTTCTTCAAGGGCCGGGTGAATATGTGTGCCACCTTTTGCTATGAGGTCCTCAAGTGTTGCACCTCCAAACTCAGCTCCACGCGAAACGAAGCCTCTGCGCTCCTCTACCTCCTCATGAGGAACAACTTCGAGTTCACCAAGCGGAAAACCTTTTTACGAACACACCTCCAGGTAAGTAAAAGGGGAAGTGGGTTTGCAATGGGGGAGATGGAAGCAAACCCTCTTTCCAAGGAATTGAGAAAGCAGGGTGATGTTTCTTGCAACTCCTTTGCAGAGTCTTTTTAGAGAGACTTCGTACAAAAAAGATGTTGGCTATTTCCTTCCTTTTGTTGTGTTTGGAGGTTTCTGTATTTTCCTTTTTTGTGCGCCTTAGCTTCCGCAAATGCTCTGTTTGCTCCCTTGCTTTAGAACAAAAGGGCAAGCTAGCAATGTTTTTAAATCAAATGCTCTAAAGAAATAATTATGTCTGCATGTAATTAAAAAGAGATAAATGTGCTGGAAGGATATTCATTGTTTCTTTGGGGAAGGAGAGCTGGTTTATTTTTTTTAAAATTACATTTAAACCGTGGTTTTTCTCTGTGAAGGTGTTGGATAGGATGGGTTTTTCCTTCCTCACAACAACCATTTGACAGTGCTGAACCAAAGCCCCCCAAAAAGTATTATGGCTAATTGGGGATTTGACTCCAAGTCTTGCATTTGCAAGACTTCTGGTGCACTTCTTGGGAATAAGACATAAAATGTGCATAATTGAAAAAGGATGCAGTGAAACACACATTGGTATAGTATACAGTGGTACCTCGGGTTACGAAATTAATTCGTTCCGCCGCGGCGTTCGTAACCCGAAAAAGCCATAGGCGCTAGCGCTGGAAAGCCACGTTTCATGCGAAAAAGCGCCGAAAAGCACCAAAAAATTTTTTCGTAAGCCGAAAAAAAAAACGTAACCCGGAACAGTTTTTTCCTATGGGATTTTTTCGTATCCCGGAAATTTCGTAAGGCGGTGCTTTCGTATCCTGGGGTACCACTGTATGTTGTGCTAAATGAATGTGCAAATTAGGAAAACGGTAATACCAAAAATTGCAGACATTTCCATGTGGGAGAAATAAATAAATTTTGCAACCTAATAAAAAATGGGATAGTCTGGATGGAAATAATTGATTGGCAGGTGATGCTTTGTGTCTTCAGAAAAAGACATGAAATACTTCTTTGGTGTAGATTGTAACACTAGTGAAGAGCTTATCTTGCAGCACACTATTGCTCTCAGCACCAAAGTTTTGGGGAGACCTGGATTTTCACACAGAAATTGCACACCTTGCTTTGAAAGCATCATTCTGTCATTCTATGTAACCCAAAGGACTCAAATGAGCATTTGTTGGTGTTTTAAGCACTAAGGAATACAGGTTTGGACTCATAGTTTGGAAACAATACCAAAACCATCTGATTCTCAGATGGATTGATCTCTTTACTTATTGCACTTATATCCCACTTTTCTCCCTAGATCATTATTGCTGTAAGCCAGCTGATTGCTGATGTGGCACTTAGCGGCGGTTCGAGATTCCAGGAGTCTCTGTCAATTATCAATAACTTTGCCAATAGCGACCGGCCAGTGAAGGTAGGTTTGGTTTAATACAAGGATGGGGAACCTCTCTGAAAGCCAAGGGCTAAATTATATTTGAGGGAAGCCCTTGAGTAGTAGGTGAGGCCAAAGCCTCATACGGTAAATATGTGAGCTGCAAGCTCTGCCAATGACTCAAATTTAGGAGAGGTGTTTCAGTCCTGGAACCCAGTCTTTTGGCACAGAGTCTGTAACCCAGGCTTCATCTGTAGTGCAGGAATAATGCTGTTTGACACAGCTTTAACTGCCACGGCTCCAAGCTATGGGATTCTAGAATCTGAACTTTTGTGGGATAGTTAGACTCCTCTGTTAAAGACTTCCAGATCCCAGAATTCCTTAGCAGTGAGCCATGGAAAGTATTAACCTGCAGTAATGTGCAGATGCAGTGTCAATGTAAGACCTCATGCCTTGTATGCAGAAATATCTGGGTTCAAGCCGAGGAGTGAGCAAAGGTTGTTGTGGTTTGAGTGTTGGTCTACAACTCTGGAGGTCAGGGTTCGATTCCCAGCTTGAAACCCATAAAACTTTGAACAAATAACACACTCTCAGCCTCAGGGGAAGCAATGGCAGATCTCCTCTGAACAAATCTTGCCAAGAAAACCCTGTGATAGGGCTCACCTCAGGCTCGCCATAAATTGGAAACGACTTGAAGGCACACAGCAATAACAACAACAAAGGCCATCCCACAGTCCACATATGTGACCCTTCTTTGCAGAGTTCTCCAGAAGTTTGTTTGTTTGTTTGTTTGTTTAAAATGAGCAAATGGCTCAAAATTCTTGCCCATGGATCATTCTTTCCAGCAGACTCTCCCAGCTGTGGGAAAGTGGTTTGGAACTTGAGAACGAATGACTGCAAATATTCTTTTCCATCCCTAGTTTTGAGCATGAATGCAGACTCAGCTGTTGCCTTGAGCTCTGTGTTTTAGCAAAGGGACTATGTGTGTACGGAAGCAACAACCGCTGGTGTTTCCTTTTTAAAACCTTGCTTTCCCTTTGCTTTAAAGAGGAAAAAAAAAACAATTTCCTGCCTGCTTGTTTGCTTTCATGCCAGCCATTCTGGTGTGTTGGCCTGCGGCGTTGGCATAAGGAGACGATGTCTTCTTACATGCTGTATGTCCTGACTCACACCTTGCTTTGCTATTCTCTATCTAGTTTGGTCTCTGGTGCAAAATTCATTTCCTTGTGAATCTCGGATTTCATAAGGTCTTTCCAACAGACCCTCAACAGTTGGGAAGAGTCTGTTGGCAAGAATAATGGACCCCTGAAAATTTTTAGCCAGTTTCAATCAGTCAATCAACCACCTCCGAACAAATGCTGCCAAGAAAACCCCATGATAGGGTTGCCTTAGGGTCGCCATAAGTAAACAGTGACTTGAAGGTGCACAACAACAACAATGTTTCCATGGCATGGTTATAGCACTTTGTCATCACTTGAACTGCCATGGCTCCATGCTAGGGACCTGGGATTGATAGTTTCATGAGGTCCTTCGGATTTTGTGCCAAAGAGTCTAATGCTGTAATAGAGAAGGAAACTGCAGAACTCTTCACTAGACTCCAGATACCTAGATTTCATGAGATACTTAGAATTGTCTGCCAAAGAGGTCTAATGCTGTAATTTGGGGGAGTACATGAGAAATTGTCAAATACTTCACTGGACTATAATTTCCAAGATCCTGTAGCATGCAGCCATGGCAATTAAAGTAGTGTCAAGCTGCTAGATTCTGCAAATGTGGATGCACTCATGATTGCCCAAAGCATCACTTGTGGTCATTATCAGGCTTGTTGGTGTGACCAACTGAGAAGCCAAAACTGAACCTCAGCACATAGCTGCTCCTGTTTTGAGTTCAAATTAAAACCTTTGGAAGCCTGACAACAGGTCCTTCATGCTTCCATTTGTGTTTCCAACTTTGGCTCGCTTTCTTGTGTGGCAGGCAACCGCTTTTCCTTCCGAAGTCAAAGACTTGACCAAGAAGATCCGGACGGTCTTGATGGCCACAGCGCAGATGAAGGAGCATGAGAAGGACCCGGAGATGTTGGTGGACCTCCAGTACAGCTTGGCCAAGTCCTACGCCAGTACGCCGGAGCTAAGGAAGACGTGGCTGGACAGCATGGCCAAGATCCACGTCAAGAATGGAGACTTCTCTGAGGTGATGGCCTCGGCTGGACCAGAGGGAAGGAGTAGGGAAGAGGGAAGTGGGACAGCTTGAGTGCTTGGGACTAGAAGTGATTTGGATTTTGGATTTTTTTTCATGTTTTGGCATATATCAGTAATCCAGATATTTTGGACTTCATCTCCCAGAATTCCTGGTCAAGCTGGCTAGGGTTTCTGGGAGCTTAAGTCCAAACAAACAAACAAACAAACAAACAAAAAACCTAGAGGACCAAAGTTTGGGAACCTCTGTCTTAGACATAATGAGAGATCTTGGAGATGGGACTCTGAACTCTGAACACTATAAATTCATTTCTGTTTCATATAAATGTATCCTGAAGGCAATTCTATGCACAGTGGTATTTAAATATTGTTGTGCATGAAATATTGTGTACACTGAACCATCAGAAAGCGAAACTGTCATGAAAAAGGTTTGGGGATATTTTCAGATGTTGGAATTTCTGGATAAGGAAGATTCAGCCTTTATTTGTGTCCGGCACTAAATACTCTGGCCTTGTTTTGTAGGCAGCCATGTGCTACGTCCACATAGCAGCACTGGTGGCAGAGTTTCTTCATCGGAAAAGTAAGTGTGTTTTATGCGCAGAAGAAGGTGTGGGATGGGGAAAACACATCTCACGATCCAGGACAATTATTATGTTGTGTGGTTGTGAGTTTGCGGAAGAGGAAAGTGTGGCCCATGGGCCAGATGTACATTCCCTGGACCCATGCTTTTGCATCCTTATAAGCAGCATTTCCCTAACTTTGATCCTCCAGATGTTTTGGACTTCCATAATCCTTAACCAGTGGCTTCTGGACACTGAAGTCCAAAATTTTGAAGGACTAACCTGTGAGAACTATACAGCCTTCCTTTCCCTGATGTTTTCTGGAAATTAGAACTATAGCTCCCATCAACTCAAGCCAACATGGCCAGTGGTTAGGGCTTATGAGAGTTGTAATCCCAAAGGAGGGCACGAGGATGGGGGAGGCTGGCTTAATACTTTGCTTTGGTACTTCTGCTTTCTGAACACTGTTTCTGCTCTTTGTTCCTGTTTGCAATGGGAGCGGGGGTTTACAAATCCAAATATACACATTTTGATATTTAAAAAGAGAGAAGTGGGACCCGACCAAGGGAAGGTGACCTGGCCAAGCTTGCGATGGACTTGGGATAGAAGGAGGAACAAACTCTGTGGTTTGTGGCTTTTTGCTGCGGCGGAACAAAATGGGATTCCCAGGGATTGTCTCCAGCCTGGCAAAGCCGACAGCAGAACTCGCATCCTCCAAAGCAGAACAAGAGAAACATGGTGTATAGTCTCATCTCTGAAAATGTTGCTTTTCAAATGTCCCAGTTTCTCTCTCCTCCTTCCACTTTCCCTCTTTGTCTTCTGTTTGCTTCAGTTGCTAAAAACTGAGTTCGAAATGCAAAAGTGGTTTGCACTCAGTTAACCCACCAGAAGGAAAAAGAAGAAAGGGAAAAGAACCTTTCTTTTCCCAGGAGGCTCAGGCAAAAGCAAAGAGTTTCATCCTCTCCTAGCTTGTTCTTCTTTGGACTAATCTTCAAGGGTACACCTTTTCTCATTGCACAGAATTATTTCCTGCTGGATGCTCCTCTTTCAAGAAAATTACACCCAACATTGACGAAGAGGGAGCCATGAAAGAAGACGCTGGGATGATGGATGTCCATTACAGTGAGGTAAAGGAGATGGGTTGATTCGTAAACCTCAGATCTATGAATGCAACTCCTTCAGAGCAAATATTTTGCAAAACCCCACAAACAAAGGCAATCCCAGTCAAATTACCATTGTGTCAGTGTGTTCTCCCAGACTGGTCTAAAGAAATATACACTCTGATGATAGAGTTTATGGAGAGCTATAGAAATGCAAAGGTTTTCTAAAGTTCAGCTTTAGCTAAGTTCATAGAAGGACAAAGATAGGAGGAAAGACATTGCCAAAAGCCAAGGTGGATGGATGACCACATGAATGATGGATGGAGTTTTGGAATAAGGTCCATGCAAGCTGGGAACCAGAAAGGAGAGATGATAAACTAGCCAAAAGCATCTACATGAGACTGGGGTGTGAACCAGTGTTACAATATGTGTAGTGTGCCAAGAAGCCTTGAGAAGTTCTTGGATGCAACCAACATGGGTTTTTCCCAAACGAAGGAATGGCCTGACCTACTTATCCCTTGTCTTCTGCATTGGTAAATATCCCTTCAAAGCTCCCTTCACCTCCTTTTCTTTTTTTCCTCCTTCTCTTCTTCAGGAGGTCCTGGTGGAGTTATTGGAACAGTGTGTCGAAGGCCTTTGGAAAGCAGAGCGTTACGAAACCATAGCAGAGATTTCCAAGCTGATCATCCCGATCTACGAAAAGCGCCGCGAGTTTGAGGTAGTGGCTCTGAAACCGGCCTAATCGCAGCCCAAGAAAAATGTAGGCTCTGAATTAGCTAACAATGGTAGATGATTGTCCATATCTGACAGGTTTACCAAAGGTCTGTCTTTAAAGGTCAGACTTGGTATAAGAGGAAGCAGTAGCGCCTATTTGCTTTGATCAGTCTTTACCTGGAATATTGTGTCCAGTTCTGGGCACCACAATTGAAGAAGGATGTGGATAAGATGGAGCATGTCCAGAGGAGGGTGATCAAAATGGTGGAAGGGTCTAGAAACCATGCCCTAAGAGTTGAGTCAACAGACGGATTGCAGTTTGTGATGGCAGGTCCTTTAGAGGAGGCTTGCATTTTATAATGGAAGTTGAGGTTGTTTTGAAATATTTTCCATTCCTCTCTGTGTGTTTTTTCTCCAGAAACTGACCCAGATGTACAGAACGCTCCACGGAGCTTACACCAAAGTCCTAGAAGTGATGCAGAACAAAAAGAGGCTGCTGGGCACCTATTTTCGGGTTGCTTTTTATGGGCAGGTAAGCACACAGGAGTATTTTGTAATGGGAGAGGAGGGTTTGAATCTGTGGATGCTGAATCCATGGATGCAGAGGGCTGAATGTGTTTGCAAACAGCTCGGAAGTGGCTTCTGCCGTCCCCCCAGTTTGTGCCGGGGTCCACCACTATAAATAGGAGAAAGTGTGGTTCATGGGACATTATGTGGACCCCTAATCCTTCTTTGCACCCTCTGAAACTCTCCAGGATTTCCCCCAAAGTCCCCAAAATTTTATAAGCAATTCTCTGGTGAGATTTTTTTCCTCACCCTTAGGTTATTTTTAAAAACCAACTAAAAACTGTTGCAAAATACAGCTGTTTTGCTTCCACCCTTCTGTTCCCTGTCCCTAAACTCCCAAAGCGAAACAAATCCAAATGTAAGCAAGAAATGAAACTGGAAGAGACATTGTGTCACTTATGATTTTAGGATGGAGGTGAAAAATTGACCCTTGGCAACATTGGCCCTAGGATCTAATCCCATGTATTTGGAACAGGGGGTTGTAATCCATGAAAGCGCATGCTAAGACGAATCCATATCTGCCGTCAAAATGTTATGAGATTATTTGCTAGAAGACAAATGCTCAAGGGACTTCCCCATTTGAAACCCAGTTCCACTTCTAACCCTTTCTAAGGCTGCATCTACACTGCAGAATTGATGCAGCTTGACACCATTTTGCCACGGCTCAATGCTATGAAATTCTGGGATTTGTTGTTCTGTGAGATATTTCTCCTTCTCTGGCAGAGACAGCTCTGGTGCCACTACAAACTACAAATCCCAGGATTGCACAGGATGGAGCCATGCCAGTTAAAGCAGCGTCAAACAATATTAATTCTGACTTTTAAAACAACGTTGACTTGCATCAATTCTGCAGTGTGGCAGCTGGGTCATGTTTGCATTTGTTGTGCATTTCTGATCCATAACAGACGTTTTTTGAAGAAGAGGATGGCAAAGAGTATATCTACAAGGAGCCCAAACTCACAGGCCTTTCGGAGATCTCCTTCCGGCTGCTGAAACTTTACGGGGAAAAATTTGGAGCCGAGAACGTCAAAATCATCCAGGATTCAAATAAGGTGACATTAAAAGACATACTGCTCCCTTCCTTCCGCTTTCATTTCCAGCAAATGTAGGAAGAGGCATTCCAAGAAAGAATGGAGATACTGTCCAAATAGCTATTTCTCTAATCCAGATTTTTGAAAGTTACTTTTTTCTATTTCTTTTTTAAATAACTCTATTATTTGTTCTAAAAGTAACTTATAGGTATACCTCAAAGTGGATATTTTTTTCTGAGAAGCTACTTCTTGAAGAGGAAGTTTGGTACCAGCGGCAGAAATAGCATGGAAAGAATTGGGATAGGTTCCCACACCACAAAAAAGAAGAAGAATTCGACATAGCAACCTCTTTATTTAAGCCTAACATCCATGTGAAATGAAAGAACTTGGGCATGCAAGCCTTGCATGAGTAAACAAAAATATTTTGAACTCTCTGGAGACCACTTGAAAGCTTCTTCCATGATTCATCAAGGGACCTTTCCATTCACCATACTCCAGTTTTCTTATGATTTCCATTTTGGTTGCCAAACTAATAGATGCATGTATTTTAATATGTTGAAGATATCTGATAGGACAAGCTTACCTTCTCTCCTTTTCCTCTCTGTTTTGCTTTTCACACATAGTCAGGGATGCAACCTGTAGTACTGTTCAAAGGGCAGTTCCCTCTGCCTCTTCAATGGGACATGATCTACTACAGCTTTCAGCTAGCTTTAAAAGGAGCTGTCCAATGTGCTAAGACTATTTGGAGTTGACATCCAGTACTATGGACAACTCCACTAAAGCCTTATTAACCCCTGAATAGGATTCACTGCTTCATTGACTTGGAAGCCACTGGCCACCACTGCAATTTGTTTCATAAAGATCAAATAGACAGCACACTTTCTGGCCTTGCATTGCACATTTTAGTGCAAATATTAAGACACAAATAGTGTTCGATTCAGCAAGTATTGCAGAATGTAATGCCACAAGTCACAAGGCCAGCATGTTCTTTGTCACGCCCTGGTTCTAAAACATGGACATGGACTCTGAGCAGAGACTGACGTAGTGGACATACTGCTGAACCAGATCAGGAGCAGGTTCTTCAGCCAGATATCCACCAGTGGTCCCCAAACTCGGCTTTTAAAGAGTTTTTGGACTTCCGCTCCCAGAATCTACTGGCCAACATGGCAGAGGCTTCTGGGAGCTGAAGTCCAAAATCTCTTGAAGGGCACAGTTTGGGGACCACTGTCATAGACAGACCAGAGTAAAGGTCCAACTCTAGCGGAGAGTCCTGCCCATTCAGATACAGAAGGCCACTTACCCCTACCTACCTTCGCCGAATGGTGGCAACAAAAGGAGAGCTTGAGGAGGTCTTAGAGGATTTATAGGAAGCAGCAGTCAATTCAGTAGCAACTGCAATGAGCTGCTGATCTATAAATCATTTGAGATTCCACCTCAACATTAGGAAGAATTTCTTGACAGTAAGAGTTGTTCAGCACTGGAAGACACTGCCTTGGAGAGTGGGAGTTTTTAAACAGAGGCTGGATGGTGCTTTGATGGAGACTGCCTTCATGGCCAAAGAGAGTTGGACTGGATGGCCCTTGGGATCTCTTCCAGCTCTATGATTCTGCAATTCTATGAATCCCCAGCCCTGACCTCCAGGAGTTGTCATAAACTGGCATCCCTGGCTCCTTGTTGTGTTCCTGAACTCTGTGCTCAACCTGGACTGTGTTTGTTGACTTTGGATGCTGTGTACCTGACTTGGATGTTGCTGAACTCTCCTGAACTTGAAGTTTGGGCATGAACTCTTTTGGGGACTTAAGGCTTGTGTTTACTAGAGTAAAGTAAATGTTGAACTATAAACTTCTCTATGCCTTTGCTTGCTCCTTAGTTAGTCTCTGTCACCTGTGTAGCCATCAAACTTTGGCTGGTTGCCTGGACTGTGTTTGGGACACTTCTTCCCCGTTACCAGTTTCCATTGCTTCCTCCAGGTGAACCTCAAAGACCTGGATCCCAAATATGCGCACATCCAAGTGACCTACCTGAAGCCTTACTTTGATGAGAAGGAGCTCTCCGACAGGAAGACGGATTTCGAAAGGAGCCACAATATCAACCGGTTTGTCTTTGAGACACCGTACACGTTGTCCGGGAAGAAACACGGGAGTGTGGAAGAGCAGTGCAAGAGGAGGACGATCCTCACCAGTGAGTTTGGTCCCTCCAGTTAGCAGGGAGGAAGGCCAGAGCAACGGGGAAGGGAAAGCATGTAGGAATACAAAGCCCTGCTGTGATGGCAGAGCAGACCAGCTGATGGTATTGATTAAAAAATCAATCAATCAAAGGAGAAGCGGGCAGAAAGAGCAAAGGCCATGGAGGACATTTCTAGGGAACAAAGCAGAGGCCCATTATGTTGATGGGTCTCCTTGCTGTAACGTTAATACGTAAAGTGCAGTTCACAAAAAAGTAGCATACAGTTAGGGTGCATGCTGAGTGCCCAAAGATTATTAATCAGTAATAACACAATGCACCCACATCATACATGGGCGCACTATACATGGCTTCCAGCATGTGCTGGAAGCCGCACTGGAAAGGCTTCTCCCACGCCCTGGAAGAAACAGTGGAGTGTGTGCCGGGTGGGCACCGTGGGGACGAGCCGCATTATTTCTAATGGGGCTTGACTTTACGCAGTATTTCCCTTACACGGCGGGGGGCTGGAACGGATCCCCCATGTAAAGGAAGGGCCGACTGTAATGGTAATGGTAATGATGGTGGTGATAATGATGTCAAAAAGGATTCCCATCAGTTATAAGCAACAGGTCAACATGAAGCCAATTTATGTGATGTCTGATGAAATTAAAGCCAAAACAGATAGCTGCAGCAAGTGTGCATTATTATTATTATTATTATTATTATTATTATTATTATTATTATTATTACCCACCTCTCCCCATGGATTGAGGCAAGGGACAACAGCAACAGTTAAAACTCACATCAGTTTAAAAGGACAAATAAGATGTCTAACTAATAAAACAATCCACATATAAAATCCGTCATTTAAAATTCAGAATGTAAAAATGTGCATTACAAGATCCCTTTGTATAGACTGGTGCTATCTAGATACGTTTATTGAGAGTCCAAGTGGCTTACAAATCCACAGTTTGATAATACTCTGTCCTCAGGGTTACAGTCTAAAGAAGACATATAAGCTGCCTTGATCCTAATCAGAGTAGGCGGGATATAAATAAAGTTGTTGTTGTTGTTGTTATGACACATAAGGGAAAAGGGGATAGGAATGGCAGAAGGAATTAAGTCTGGCAGATGCTGGCTTCTCTTCTCTCCCCAGAGGCTACAAAAATAGCAGTTGAACTGCAACTCCCATCAGCCCCAGATAGCATGACTGAGTTGTGCTCCATTGTGTCTGGAGAGCGCCAGGTTGTTGGAAAGCTGGGATCAGAGCCTGGAGAAATTACTTTTTGGACTGTAACTGCCAAAATCCCCCATCTTTCTGGCTGCAGGATTCTGAGAGTTATCCAAAGAAGTAACTTTTCCAAGCTCTGACTGGGATTGATTGAGCCTATGGAGACTTTCTCGTTATTGTATTTTATTTTTACTGCTTTTGCTTCTACTACTTCCCTTTCAATTTATTTTTACTGCTACGATGAGTAAGATTGTCCGGATTCCTCTAATTTTGTGTGCGTGTGTTTTAACTGCATAGCTGTAATGCTTTCCAGTGTTTTAATCCTGTGTTGTGTTTATGCTGCTGGCTTCTCTGAGTTCCTAGCTGGAAACCATATGGAATTAATAGACATCCTTGCCCCCACCCTTTTTTAAAAAATAAAATAAAACCAACCCTGAATAAATAAATGAAGCAGACTCTCATGGGTTCATCTATTTTGAGCTGAGCCGAACAAGTCTGACCATCCCAGGGCAGGCTGCCAATTCATTTTCCTCCTCTTTCCTGCTAGCGTCCAACTCTTTCCCGTATGTCAAAAAGAGGATTCCCGTCAGCTACGAGCAAATGGTCAACCTGAAGCCTATCGACGTGGCGTCTGACGAAATTAAAGCCAAAACAGCTGAGTTGCAGCAAGTCTGCGCATCGCCCGACGTGGACATGATCCAACTCCAGCTGAAGCTGCAGGGCTCCGTTTCGGTGCAAGTAAGTGTTGCCGGTCGTGGCATCCTCCTTTCACCTCTGGAATAAACATATCGCTTGCTCAGGGACAAATTTGCTTTCTGGGAATCATTAACTAGCCAGGTTGGGCTTTGCAGATGGCGCGGAGCCTGCCAGATTTTGCAACAATGAGGTTGTTGGAGTTGTTCCATGGGTCTATGAGGCGCTTTTCTGCCTGTTAGAGTTATGATTCATGCTCAAAGGAAGCAATTTTAGCTGTTTTCATCCTATTGTGAGAAGGTTTTCCAAAAGGTTCAAACGAAAATCTGGACTGGGTTCATCGCCCCACTGAAACAGGAGCACCAGCTGTCCCTAGGGATTTAATTCTTTGTTCATTATTCATAGTTCAGGACTTACTCTGCATGAAATCTACAAGTGGGATGATAGTTGTAATGATGATAATGGTGATGATGATGCATACAAAGCTGCATTTTCTGCATAGGAAGCAGAAATGTTATTTTTTCTGCACAGAAAATACTGGAGTGGGATATTCAGCCTGTGCAAAATTCACACTCAGGTTTCGTTTTAGAAAGCAATATTTTCTGTGCAAGAAATACAGTCACAGTTCACTTAATGAAGTAGATGTGTTTCCTGGGCATGGACTTCTTTAATAGAAAGTTTGGTGTCAGGGGCAGAAATAATGTAGGAAAAAAAATAAATAAGGATCAGTTCCTCTGGTTGAGTTCACAGAGTGCAAACTACTTTTGACTTTGAGCTGTGTTTGCAGCAATGGAAATAAGCCAGAAGGGAAAGTTGGAGGTGGAGAAAGCAACTAGGCCATTGGAAAAGCAGATGAAAGAATGGGACAACTGAAAACTAATTGGGACTGACTCTGCCAAATTGTTACAAAGGAGGGAATGATCTGGGATACCTCCCAAAAACAGCTGGCCACCCTTGCCTTAAGAGCCTAGGAAACTGCTTTATATGGAATGAAACCCTTTCTTGGTCGACTTTCCAGAGTTATATACTTGGCCACTAGGCTAATGGAAATGAAGCAGTTTGACACCAGTTTGGTTTCAGTGACCAAACTGAACTATGGAATTCTGGGATTTGTAATGTGGTGGGGCACCAGAGCTGTCTGACAGGGGAGGTTAAATATCTCACAGAACTACAACTCCCATAATTTGTAGTCAAACTGGTGTCAAACTGCTTTATTCCTGCAGTGTGGCAGCAGCCTAGGGCTTTGCTGTGATCCAGTGTCAGGGTTTTTCTTCTGTTGTCCTCCTCTTCCTTGGCTAACACTTTTTCCTGCCGCCATTTAGGTCAATGCTGGCCCTCTGGCCTACGCCCGGGCGTTCCTCGATGACAAGCATTCCAGCAAATATCCTGCCAAGAAGGTGAACGAATTGAAAGAAATGTTCCGGTAAGTATTATCATTATCATTATTATTATGTTTTGCCAGCCACAGATGCTGGAGAAACATCAGGAATAAACTGATGGTCACGGAGCCCCAAATAACCCACAAAAAACTATGGATGCCGGCCACGAAAGTCTTCGTTTTCACTTTTATGCTATGACTTCTTTCACCTAACTCCATGTGTCCGAGGAAGTAGACCGTGCCTACAAAAGCTTATGCTCCAACTTCTTTCACTCATTTAGTCTCAAAAGTGCTACGTGATCCCTTTGCATCCCTAATCTTGTGTTTCTCCCAAAATGGAGGGTTCAAGACAGTTTACAGAATAAGGATATAGTCCATTGTGTCATATGAATGGGCCTCTGGACCAAAAATGTTATAGGTCATTTCAGTCTTTCTAGGGACAGAGCTGCCAGATGCACGGCAGACCCTATCTATCTCATGTCCTCCTCCTTTCCTCTCCAGGAAGTTTATCCAGGCCTGCGGCATTGCCTTAGAGCTCAACGAACGGCTGATCAAAGAGGACCAGGCAGAGTACCACGAAGAGCTGAAGTCCAACTTCAGGGACATGGCGAAAGAGCTTTCCGACATCATCCACGAACAGGTACAGGATGATCCAAAGGCAAACAAAGCCTCTCCAAACATTACTCGGAAAAAGGACCAGAATCCTTAACTTCGGTTGTTGTTCAGAGATAGTGGCATTGACATTGTGCCATCGGGACAGCTTTCAGAGTTGTCAAGGAAACATTGGCACAATCCAGTAAAGAAGAGGCAGAAATAAGCGACCCTTAAGGAGGGTGTAAGTGACAACTATCTTGCCTTGCCTTTGGATCGTCTGGTGAAGGCTGGTGGAAGTTGCACTCTTGACAGTTTTTGGAAGGCCAAGCCATTTTCCCAATTCTGGCCTGAGATAAGAGAGCCGGAAAGTAGCGGTGAAGGGCAGGGAAGGAAGGAAGGATGTGGGCAGATGCCATTGCCCAAGTTTATAAAGGTTTCTTGAAGCTGAGGGTGACAGAAGCAAGAGGATCCAGGAGGCAAGTCATGGTTAGCTTGCATTTTATTTTAAGTTGGCTAAAACCAAACCGATGAAGGAGCAGAACCAGATTTCAGAGGATGATGTTCTCTCTAGTGAAGCAACTATGGGACATAGAGGTAGTTAGCAACCAATTTCTCCCCTGAACTTCCCAGTTGCATTTCACTATCAAGGTAGAGGCCACAAAGGGGATTTCTTGGCTCCGTTTGCAAGTGGCATAACCTGGGCATTGGTGGGTACGTGGATGCTGAGAACATTATGCATACTGCAAAGTGAGAACTTTCCATTCTAAGTTGGGCTCCATCTGCAAGTGAGCATGAGAGAAAGGGTTGGCGTAAGCCATTCTGAAACCAGCCCTTGAATGCACCTATTTTCCCTACAGCGGTGAAGGCATTCCCCATGGCTGTCTGAGCCCCCTCAGAAACCCCCTTCCCAAAGCTATGGGGGAGTTGTAGGGAGAAAAGGAGAGGCACCTGTTGGTATGCTCTGTTAATGCTGACCACCAAATCATCCATGCGCCCACTAATGCCCAGGTTATGCCACTTGCAAATGGAGCTGAGAAATCCTCTTTGTGGTGTCTACCAAGTAGATGGGTAGGAGATAACTGGGAGATCACTGGCACCCCATTCTATGAGCAAGGAACAAGTGCAGAGAACTGGGCCAGACACCTACCTGTTTGGGACTATACACTTGTTTTGTAATCCATGCAACTGATAGTCAGCTCCCACTAACCAGAGCTGGACGCTGGCCATGCCACTTGGGGGATTCTGGGATTGCAATTCCCCCCCCCCCCCCAAAAAAAAGACTGTGTCTGACTCTTGTCTCCAGGGTTTTGGAGATTAAAGAACCAGAGTGTGACCCTTGTTGAGGTCTACTGTATTGCATCTTGTGCACCAACGTCCCTTTCAGACAAGATTAAAACAAATATAAAAGTCTGTTCTTTTCCTGTAAAATTCAAACTAAAACCTGGAGGGCCTCCACTCCTGTCCGGACCTCCAATTCCTTTAATTCGAAGATACTGCAAAGCAGCACATTCATAGTTCATCCTCACCTGTCTGGTTGTTTGGTTTGCATACAGGTGACTGGATCAGCTGTCTGCCATTCAGTTATTATTCAAATAGGGACTCTTTTGCCAAAAATGCAAAAATAAACCCAAACTTGTCTTTCTCTTTACTTCTTATCCTGGGCTGTTAGCTGGCCAGGTTAGGAAAATACAGTGAGACCTGATCATTTTACTTGCATTCAGAAATGTGATTAAATGTAGTTCTGTTTCAAAGTAATTAAATATAAACTGTATACACATAATTAAGAATTATAACAATATCCTATTCAGCCATGGAAACCCAGTCAGTGATCTTGGGCAAGAGGCACTCTGTCAGTCTCAGAGAGGGGAAGCAAAGGCAAACTTACTAAGAAATCTTGCACACAAAAAAAACCTCATGATAAGTTTGCCTTAGGGTTGCCATAATTTGGAAACGACTTGAAGACACACAACAACAACAGTCCCTTATAATAAGGGTCACCTACTACCTACTCTATGCATAACCCACAAAACTCCCCCATCTGCAAAAGCCTGAATTTGGCGTGTGCCGAAGGAGATCTATGCAGCGTTCTTGCTTTGAGCTGCGCTTGCAAAACAGGAACTCTGGGGCAGTACCTTCCTGGAGCTATTTGCGGTTCCAAGCCCCCCAGAGAAAACAAAGCCACAGATGGGGATTGCCATGCAGAAACTAAAGCCGCTCGGCTGCAAAATCCAATTCATTTCGGGTGGGTCTGAGTTATCCCTGAAGTGACTCACAACTGTACTTCAGCGCTCCTTCCTTCAATTCTTATCATCTCTCTTCAGGCACAGTTAATGGCCAGGGGATGGTGGAAGTTGCAGTACAGCATTTTCTTTTTTAAAAGACTTTATTTTTACAATATATAGTATATCATTCAAAATAATCATAAAACATAGTTTCCAAATGAAGTCCAGCATTTTCTGAACGGTAGCCTATTTTATTTAATAAACATCCTCAAGAGCCCATTGCTATGTTTTGCACAGATTCAGGGTGACCAGACATCATGGCTTCAAATGAGGACATTAAAATGTAAGATATTAAAGCCTTCAAGTCGGTTTCCGATTTATGGTGGCCCTAAGACAAACTTGGGGTTTTCTTGGCAAGGTTTGTGCAGAGGAGGTTTGCCCTTGCCTTCCTCTGAGGCTGAGAGTATGTGACTTGCCCAAAGTCACCCAATGCATTTCTATGGCAGAGCAAGGATTCCAACCCTGGTCAACACAATTGTAGTCCCCTGCTTGGTCAGCCCCTATATTTTGTCCCCTTCCTCTTGGAGGACTGGCCACTTAATGAATATTGTTTTACCACTGCTAAGCACTTGCTGCAGAAACATAAATCTTTCCCCCAGAAAAAACCCAGCTTCTGTTCATCTTGAGTTGGCTCTTCAGCTTACAGTCGTCTTCCAAATAATACTTCTGGAGTGTGTAAACTTTGCGCTTGTTTGGATAGCAGGGAGCTTTTTGCAAGAACCAGAGCACCAAAGAATCCCTCTGGGACCTCTTGATTTATAGCCTATTGAATATCGATGGCAAAGGAGATATATTACCTAACAGTGCTTTCTTTATCCTTAAAAAAAGAAACATTGAGCCCTTGAGTTTAATAATGGATTAGAGCCATAAGATGGCAACATTCCTTGGACACAATTGGTGCATGTGTTCCTCCTCCCAAAGCTCAGAAATCTTAATTCTTACAGTTACGACTCCTAGAATCCCAAAGCAGACGAGGGGAACGAATTTTGCCCTTCCTTGTAGACTCACGCAAAAGCAAACCGCTGCAAACTCTACTACTTTGTGTATTTTTCCTCATTGAATAACATTTGCCAACTTGACTACACTCTGATGTTGCTTGGCCACTTGCATGATCCCAGTTTTCATCTCCGAAATTTTGGAAAGTCAATGCAATCCTCATGTACTCTTAAAACTAGATAGTACATATTTGTGTGCATGTGTGTTGTGGTTGCCAAATAACTCCTCTTTCCCCTTCTCTTTGTCTCTTCCTTTCTTTTTAAAACGCTGCCTTTGCAAAAAATAACAGCTTTGAAGACCAGGTTAGGTAATGCCATGCTACATTTCCTTTTCGGGTTGTCGAAATAACTTGTTGATCTGGAGACTCATGGGAGGCATTTGTAACTTGGCTTTTGGTTTCTTTAGATATACCAGGAAGATACCATCCATTCCTCGTGGATGCACAACACTTTGCACGTGTTTTGTGCCATCAGCGGGACTTCGGGAGATGGCTACGGCTCACTGAGATCTACACCAGACCTTTAAAAGCGAGGAGCAACGGCTGACATTTTGCAGGACTTTCTCAGGAATACTTGGAACTGAATGATATTATCCTTCAAACTGGCAATGCAATGCACTCCATATTTTCCTTTATTTCCAAAGCAGAGCCACTGAGCAGCCAGGAAAAAGCTCCCTGCCTTATATATGTGTATATATATATATTGTCCCCTTTCCTTTCCATTGCATTGTCAAATATATACAAGACACCAAAAGCATTTATCCAGCCACAGTACTGAAGACCGAGCTTGACAATGGTACCGTGTAAAATTGTACAATGGAATATAATAAAGTGTAAAAATGTTTTCTTTTTACATGTTGTAAATAAGCTGTAGTTTGTATATGTGTATGTGTGTGTGTATGCACATGTGTGCATGATGCACAACATAAAAAGCAGATGTTAGAGACCGTCTGTCTCTCTTTTCGTCCCATCTCTATGTTTTCCACCAACAAAGGTAAAGTAGAAAGAGTATCCAGGGGTATTATTGCCTATATAGCAAATCCGATAATATTCAAAATCCACTGAACAGGCATACCTTTATTGAGACAAATGAAATATACAATATAATAATAATAATAATAATAATAATAATAATAATAATAATAATAATAATAGGTTTTATTTATATCCCGCCTTTCCAAAAGGATCGGTTATTAAGAAAACTACTTTTCCTTTGGGCCAAACAAATTGCACAATATACATGTTGCAAGCTTTCGAAGGCGAAATCTGATGAAGAAGAAGCCAGTGGAGCTTTGAAAGCTTGCGACACATATATTGTGTAATTTGTTTGGCCCAAAGAAAAGGTTTTCTTACTACAGGGGATATATATATATATAATATCTTTCCCCTGTTTCCAGATTTGCCGATCTTTGCTTCTTCTGCCTAGTTTGCTTTCCGTGGGCTTTGGGAGAGAGAAGTACAAAGAACTATTCGGTGCATTGGAGATATAACTCTACATGTTTTCCATAAAGTCCTACAAAGTGATAGTAGCTGCGGTTGTATTTACATGCACTGATGAAAATTAAATGTGGGTTTAGTTGATAGTTTCCTTAAAGCATCTGATCTCTAGCTAGGTTTGGATGCATCCAGAACTTGGGAAAGAGTCCCCACATTGTTAGCGGGTGCAATCTTTAAATAAATCCAGATGTCTCTTAAATCTACTGAAATGCAGAGTGACCAAACAGGTCCTCCTTTTCCAGGACCTGTCCTACATGTCCACCTTCCATCCAGGAAGAGTTCCAAAACATCCTCCATTTTGAGCATGGCACAGGCTGCATTTGTACTGCAGAAATAATCCAGGTTGACACCACTTTTAACTGCCCTGGCGCAATGCTATGGGAAGTATAGTTTTATGAGACATTTAGCCTTCTCTTGTCAGAGACCTCTGGTGCCACAACAAACTACAATTCCCAGGATTCCATAGCATTGCACCAGGGCAGTAAAGTGGTGTCAACCTGGATTAAATCTGCAGTGCAGATGCAGCCTATGAAGCCCAATCAATCATAGCATGTTTGCTGTTCCACTTCAAGAAATGGGTCTACTTTCTGGTTGCAAATACTGTAGAGGGATAAGGTCCTTCTAAAGTTCTTTTTTTTCCTAGGACCAGTAGCAGCAGACAGAACTCGCACCCAGAGCTTGGGGCACATTTGTTGCTTGGAGGAAGAAAAGAGAAATGGTTGTGGACACAATGTAGATCTGGAAAGGGTTTTCTCCTTAATTTCAGCACAATGGACAAAGGAAAGGAACAACTTCAATGCAGATTCAGTCAAGGGTTTGTTGCCAGCAAAGTACAATTTTAAGCATTTGTTTGGCTCATAGTTATAGAACTCTATTGCAAAACAACAAGGCATTTGAACAATGGAGTCTATCACACAAAGGAGATCAGTGAATATCCTAGAATAAAATGCGTAATTACGTGGAAAGATTTCACACAACGTTGCGAAAAACCTGCCATTAAGGTCACGAAGCATTAATGTGCATCTTTTTACTTTCGGGATTTTGGTGGCAATGCATTTGCGCAATTGCTTGTGATAATCATTCGCGCAATTACTAAACCTTTTCACTTCATTTGCATGCGTATAAATGTGCTTCGATCTCTCTTTAATGCTGAAATTAGCCCCGGTGTGATAAACTCCAAAGATAACTCCATCCGAAAAATACAGCCGAGCACATCATAAAATGCAGGATATGCAACATAGCTGCACATAAACAACATGAAATGAATTTGTGTTTCTATGAGTGCTTTGGCTTTTCTTTGGGAACGTCTGACATTTTTCCCCATTCTCCTACGTTTTGCAGCGCCTCGTCCTCCTTCGCGATGAAGACGTCCGGCTGAAGCGACCCGTTTTTAACCGCTTGCCTGTTTTTTGACAAGGTATTTTGTACTTGGGATTTTTTCTCCTTCTTTGAAGAAGAAGGTTATTATAAAAGGAACTGATTCATTTCTAGCAGGAAGTGCAGTTCCTCTCCACCTTTATTTGAATAATGAGCCTTGGAACAACAACTGAAAGAGAAGAAAACCCCCACAGCCAGCCTTTATGCAAATCTCATCACCTTTTGCATGAAGGTACCCTGCTTATGTTTCTAATCTTAATAATAAAGTAAAGATGGTATATATACATAGGCAAAGTACTTGTGGGGAGAGGCTGAAAACCTGGCACACTTTCACACTACAAAGTTATAGCACTACAATTCCACTTCAGTGGCTATGATTCCACTCCATGAAATCTTGGGATTTCCAGTTGAGTGAAAGCCAACATGGGGCGGTGGTTTCAGTGTTGGACTATGGCTCAAGACCATATATCTCAGGCGATATGAGAGCCCTGTTTAATTATTTGATAGGACGTCATACTGAAGATGGCACAAGCATGTTTTCTGCTGCTCCAGAGAATAGGACACAAATGGAGCAATGGATGCAAAAAGTGGTTCCACCTAAACGTTAGGAAGAACCTCCTGATGGCAAGAGCTGTTTGATGGTGGAAGATGCCGCTTTGGAGGGTGATGGATTCTCCTTCTGGGGCTTTCAAACAGGTTGGATGGACATCTGTCTGGAATGCTTTAATGGTGATGGCAGGGAGTTGGATGGGAAGACCCTTGGGGTCTCTTCCAACGCTATGATTCTGTGATATACTGTATCTCTGGGCCATGCAAGGCTTCATTTGAGATGAATACGTAGAGAGATCTTGATGCATCTGAGGAAGTAGACTTAAGCCTAGGAAAGCTCATGCCACCAACCTCTTTCTTTCATTGAGTCTCAAAGGTGCTGCAAGATCTCTCTACATACATCTGGACATTACATTACATTACATAAATGCATCTGAGGAAGTAGACTTAAGCCTAAGAAAGCTCATGCCAAACTTCTTTCTTTCAATGATTCCCAAAGGTGCTGCAAGATCCCTCTACGTAACTGATCCTACAGACTGGCACGGCTATGTCTTTGAATTGATTTGGGATGAGTATCAAGAGGAGGATGCTTTTGCCAAGCTTGACATAGGCCTGTTTGTCCTGTTCCTGCGTGTTTTCCTATAGCGTTCCAGCAAAAGCTTGTCCTCACCTGTTTTGGGAAGGAGATCTGTGTGTTCTTCCAAAAGACAAAACAAACACGGGAGGGAAACAAGGGCAGGTTCTGACCTATGCTTGGGTAAGGTCTGTACCTCTCTTAAGACACTTTCACATGAGACACAGTTAGAGGGTGATGCTTGCATTTTAACCCATGGCTGCATCCGGCAGAATGTTTGGTCTTTGCAATTTAGATAAGGGTATTGTGGTGTAGTGGTTTGAGTCTCCTTCTTTGCAAATCCCCTATGACTCTGGAGATGAGAGTTCGATTCCCAAACAGCAATGACTTACCTAAGTCTTTCACTGTCAGTGGGTTTTCATAGCCAAACTGGGCCCCTTATCAGATGAGTGTGGAACTGGGGGTCTTCTGCACTGGGCGGTTCGAATTCACGTTATTTCGCACAATACCATCATACCTGGGAGTCCCTCTGCATTGGCAGGATTCAAATTGGCCAATCTGCATTCGCGTGAAGTGCATTCAGTGCAAAATGTTTTGTCACACCGGTGCTCAACATGAGGATTGGCCGATTCGTATCGGCCGCCTCGCACATGCTCAGTGGTGCCCTGCGTGGAGGTGAGTCCCAGGGAAGAGAATATGGTAAAGCCTGGGCTTACTCACTACTTACTCCAGTAGGACAATTCTGCCTAGTGGGCGCTGGGCTGAGAAGGAGAAGGAGGCCTGGCCCCGCCAGACTTCGCTCAAGCCTTCTGAGTAACTGTCAGAAGTTACTCAGAGGGCTTACTACAAGTTGGCTCTGTAGTAAAGTCTTAGAAAAGAGTTGACCCCAGAGTATCTTAAGATGCTCTTGCTCCTCAGTAAATAAAGGTTTAGGAAGGAGGAGAGGTTCTGTGGTTTGTGCTGCCCTACTCCAAGCTTCCTCTCACTCCACGTTGGTCTGTAGTAAGGCTTAGGAAGGAGAGCGACTGTCTTCAGAGGCTCTGGCTCCTTAGTAAGGGTTAGGAAGGAGGAGAGCCTCTGGGTTTAGGTGACCTTTGGCTCCTTGCTCAAAGCTTCCTCCTCAGAGGAGGCTTTACTCGAAAGAGACCCCTGTAAGCTTCATGGCTCTGGAGTAATGCTTACCGAGTTTGGGTAGTGGTCGTTGGCAACTAGAAAAGCCTACTC
>NC_056528.1:31860094-31882908 GCF_019175285.1 Sceloporus undulatus
CAGGAGGAGACCCTATTGGTTTGGGTGAGTGGTAAGAGCTTCCTCAGGATACTCACTCCCAAGGAAGGCCCCCTTGTAGCCCTTTGGCCAGTCCTTTACTCACAAGAAGACCCTTAAGTGGCTTCAGAGGCTCTTGTTGTCTAGTCAATGCTTACTCACAAGGAGGCCCTACTGTTGCCTTGGCTGGTCGTTAGCCCCTTGTAAATGCTTACTCAGGAGGAGCCCCAGTTGGTTTTTTGGTGAAAGCTTCCTCAGAGGATGCTCACTCGCAAGGAAACCCCATTGGCTTTGATGATGGCCCTTGGATCCCTGCTAGAACTTTACTCAAAGGATGCATACTCACAAGAGGAGACCCCATTTGGCTTAGGTAGCCCTTGCTGTCTAGTCAATGCCTACTCACAAGGAGATCCTAAGTAGCCTGGGTTTGGGAAAAGAGCAGGATACTGCTACATAATAATAATTGTGTTAAGGTTTACAACAACAACCATACTTTTATTTCAACCAATCATTAGTCAACACTATATATATATATATATATATATATATATATATATATATATATATATATATATAGTTTACAGATGCAGATGGTCTCCTGAGTCATAGTCCAACATAAACCACTATTGGTTTACTAGGGATTAAACCAGCTCAAGGGTAATGTTTATTCAGAAGAAAAAGCTTCCCAAAGGGAGCCAACTGGGAGGTGTAAGTTTCACTTTGGCTCAGTATAAAAAGTAAACGGATTCTAGTACCATCTTTTAATACTAACGTCTTAATTTTAGCTATGCTTATTTGCTGCGTCTTATTTTAGCAACCAGCGGCGCTTACTCCTTAGAGGACGTGCAAGAGTTCCTCTTACTCATTCCCATCCGAAAGGAAACTTACTTTGCTGTTAACTTTTCGGTCACGATTTAGTGTTCATTGAATCTTGGCACTGGGTTTTAATTTCGGATTCATTTACGCTTTAGTTTTAACTCCATTTTGCCGGCGGGTTCATCTTGGTTTTATTATTTTCAGTCATCCCTTGCAAATACATAAATACATACAAGTAATAGGCAGAGAATTCTGCATATCAGATGATCTTAAAAGTGCATTAAGTAAAAGCCCGGCTTATCGGGTGATCTTAAAAGCGCATTAAGTAAATGTTAGATTCTGATCAGGGTTCTGTATAAGAAAAACCACAGGGATAATTTGATTTACTCTGTGTAGAACTGGTGCGGCTTTATAGGTTGCAAACCGTTTCTGAAAGAACTGCATTCAAAGGTGAGCCTGGTACTAGTCTCCTACTAGACACCTAATAAATACAACCATAATACTTATTTCCTTCCTTCCTTCCTCTTCCTAGGGACCTAGAGTTGGACCTGGTTGCTGCAGGAAAAACAATGTTAACCCATCCTAGTTTATTTCCATTTGATAGAACCATGAGGGTATGTATCCATGCTGCAAAACACATAGTATTTTGATACCACTTTAAATACCTTGCATGGATTTCTAGGATTTGTAGCTTGAGGAAACACATAGGAACTCTTTAACAACAGTCCAAATCACACTGCAGAAACAATCCGCCTTGAGACCGCTTTAACTGCCCTGGCTCAATGCTGTGCTATTCTGGGAATTGTAGTTTATTGTGGCAACAGATAAGGCTAAATGCCTCAAAACTACAGTTCCCAGGATTCCCTAGCATTGCGCCAAGGCAGTTAAAGCCCAACCGTTGTGCAGAAAAGTCTCAAAATTGCAAATCCTAGGATTCTAGAGGATGTAGCCATGGCATTTACAGCGATATCAAAGTGCTACAAGGAGCACAGTGTGGATACAACATGAATCTAATGGGTGAGGAGATCAACTCCACTTATTATACAGATAGTTGTTTATGACTCATTATTTGCAGTTGCCTTTCTGTTAACTTTTGGACCCAGGTGACAGCAAGACGTTACACACACAAGTGGCAAGTAGTTCGGAGGATTCTCGTTTACAGTTTTCAGTTAATGAACATGACCCCCAAAAACCCATCTTTTCAGCTGGGCAGTGCCCCATCCAATGGGTTTTTGAGGCACACCAATGAGAGCCAGTGTAGTAAGATCTTGCAAAACAGTGGAGAGGTACCTGTTTTGTAGGAGCCAGCGTGGTGTAGTGGTTTGAGCATTGGACTATGACTCTGAAGACCAGGGTTCGAATCCCGTTTCGGCCATGTAAACCCACTGGGTGACCCTGGGCAAGTCACAATCTCTCAGCCTCAGAGGATGGCAATGGCAAAGGCAAACCCCCCTCTGAAGAAACCCTGCCAAGAAAACCCCATGATTTAACTGAAGATGGCACCTCTCCTCTCAATGTATAAATGGGGAAGGAAAGAGAAGCTGTTATTTCTCAATGCAGAGTCGCTTGTGAGTAATGCAGAAGCAATAACAGACTCTGGCCAGATCTACAGATTCTTGGAGGGTTACGCAAAACACAAAAAGCGTGGCTATGTACAACAGTATATTCTCATCCCTTAGAGTTTGTGGTTACCTATTACCTGTTCTCTATGCATCCTCATTTAAAACAAACCAACTGTTCCCATGTTCACAACTCTGGGGCTCATCCAAACCCTTGTTTTCGATATTCCCAGTTAGGTGGAGTGATGCTGGGTGCTGAAGGACCCACAGTTCAGTGGCAGAGTGTACATTTTGCAAAGTTCAATCATTGGCATTTTCCTGTTAAAGAGGATCTTGAGTAACAAGGTTCATGGAGAGAGCTGAGCCCAAGACTGGAGAGCTGCACATGGCCTGAACAAATGGTACATGGCTAAGATGTGCTGATAGTCTGGCTCAGTTTGAGGCTCAATTCAGGTCAGATAGGTGTGTTCAAAGCAGGGTGTGCCTCATGAAAAAGCAGATACTGATCTCTTTCCCCCTGGAGCTCCACAATGGGAGCTCTCCAAAATGTTGGGGCAGCCAGTTTTGGTGCCACTAAAGACCAAAACACTGCCGAAATAATCCAGGTTGACACTGCTTTAACTGCCCTGGCTCAGTGCTAGGGAATTCTGCGAACTGAAGTTTTGTGAGACATTTAGCCTTCTCTGTCACAAAGCTCTAATGTCACCACAGACTTCAGTTCCCAGGATTCCCTAGCACTGAACCAGGACAGTTTCTGCAGTGTGCATTGATACAGACTAGCCCCAGCATGTTAAACCGCAGGAGTGGGAAGAGCTGGATTGACGCACTCCAAACCTTGAAACCAGAAGCACTTGGAGAAGCCCTAAATACTCCCTTACTCCAGTTCAACTTGGAGATCCTGTTACAGCTTGCTCTTCTGAATGAACTAGAACAGGCAAATAAAAGGTGAAGTGCTTCAATTATGGATTGTGTAATGTCCTCCAGTTCACCTCATTCTGTCTGTCATTTGATTTCACCACTGATTCAAGGTGCAACTATTTGGGGAGGCTGTCTAGGTTTCCTTTCCTACTATATGTGCGGAGGGATAATCTCTGCTTTTCCGCAGGCTGTGCAGTTTTGTATTCCATCTATGCTGTCATTGTAGTTATCCACATTTTATTTCTCATTTAAAAAAATACTAGTATATAACATAAAGAATAGCCAACATGTTGCACTGGTTTGACCATTGGACTGGGACTTTGGAGACCTGGGTTCAAGTGTCCATTCTGCCATGGAGTCCCACTGGGTTACCTTGGGCAAGTCACACATTCTCAGCCCCAGAAATATGTGTGATAGGTTCGCCTTAGGTTCACCGTATGTGGGAAACTATTTCAAGGCATACAGCAACAACAACATAAACATTAAAAAGGGGAGTGTTAGCCCTGGTTGGTGCTTGGATGGGAGACATCCAATGAATACCAAAGTGTTGTATGCTTCATTTCAGAGGAAGGACTGGGCAAAACCACCGTTGAGTATTCCTTGCCTAAGAAAACTAGGGTCCCCGTAAGCCAACGGGTGACGTGCGGTTTATTATCTATTTCTGTCTTATTTCCTTTATATGCCACCTTTCTCCCAAGGTAGGACTCATGGCAACTCACAGAAGGAAATCGCTTAAAACCTTGAAGACAGAGAGAGACAAACAGACACATGCCTACCATAAAACAAGTGATTACCTACACACAATTGCCTGAATAGCTTTCACCTTTTGCTTTAAAGACTGGGATGATAAAGAGTGGCTTTGGCTGTGATCCCAGGTGAGAGGCAGTATAAAGGTGTAGTAGGTGAATTAGGGGAGCTGCGCTTTCCCCTTCCTTGCTTCCTCCAGATTGATCACCATTTGTGGATTTGATTATTTGTGGGTTGGAGTAATCTGTTCTCCCTAGGAAGCTCCAGGTCCTCCAGTGAAACTTTGTTGGACATTGACTATACAGCTAGACCTAGAGATTCTGAGAGAAAACACTTCTCTAGGCATTTTGTAGGTCCTCCAGCACAATTCTCTTGTCAAATTCTGGGAGATGTTGATGATGTGCTGGAGGACCTAGAGAGGTGTGCTCAGTTTTCCCACTTTCATGGGGGTCCTTAGCCCCAGTGAATGGAGGACCCACTGTAGCCTTGCTCTGAGCTCAGTTAAGATGGAAAAATCTCTCGGAGCCACAATGGAAGGCTGTCGGATTCATTTCCTTTGAGCCACATTCACCTTTTGTATTAAGATCAAGCTCCCTGCTGTTCCATCACGCACGAACACATAAGCAACAGATCATAATTGTTCCTGACAAACTAACACTGAGTCACTCGCCTCCTTTGAAATTGCTTCTGAGTCACAAGTCCTCCTCCCCTTTCTTTCTTGGTCATGGAAGGAGATAAAAATTTCCTGGCTTCTGAACGCAAAAATCTATGAGTCAGTTGAATGTGAATTTGCATGGTGCTGCTTCTATAAGCCGGTGTGGCTGAGCCATGTATCTTGATGCTGGGTCCTTCCCATGCTGGACTTTTGTGTGGGGTTGCCCCCAGAAATAATGTTCTTCATTTTTGTGCCTACTGAACTTTACTAGAGGCCAAAGTGTGGTCTCATTGGATGCATTCCTGCTTTCCACAAATGTTTCTATTCCTTGATATTAGTAATCTTGGCTTCCTTCCTTCGGAGGGAAGTTTGGTTTTTGTTTCGGAGCTTTTTCAAAATACAGAACTTAGGAGAGAGTGACTGCCAGTGGCTGCTTATGCTACAAGCCGCTTTATCCTCTGGTCACTATAAAATAAAAGGTGATAGCTCTTTCATAGAAGGTAATGTTTTGCATATAGACAGTCCCAGGTTCACTCCCTTGTACTTCCAGGTACAAGTGGGAAGGATGCCTAGAACCACAGTCAGAAAATGATCTCACAGCAGAAATAAGCCTCTGCCTTTCCCAGCCTGTCTTTCCGTTTGCTGCCTGGGTTTGTCCTAAAAGCCAATATTCTCTCAAAAGCACAGGAAGTGATGGTTTCTGTTTTCTTTTTCCCTCCTCCTTTTCACAGAAGCCTCGCTGGTCCTCCCTCGCTTGTCTGAAGTCCGTTATGCAATCCAGGAAAGGCGCTGCGAGTTGAGTGTGTCATTGTCTCCTGTACAGTCGTTCAATGCCTGCACTCTATTCTATGAGAGTGGTGTATACGCTGATGGAAAATGGATAGCTATGGTAAACTTCCTTTTTCTTTTCATTGGTGACGGGGGGGGGGGGGGGGGGGGGTGGAATGTAAATTATTGTAAAGAAATAAAAATTAAAAGTACCAGGATTATGATGCAGATTATAGTCAAATGAGACAGTTAAATGATCATAAAAGTCATGATGTTGTGTCTAGATTGAAGGAATGAATTTCTCTCCCCGTTGGCTGCAGCTGGACACTGGTAGTCTTTCTCTCTTGGCTGCTCGACGGATTTGATATTTGGGCATTGTACGAAGGAGTAGTAAACAGTTTACACCTTGTCCCATAAAGGGACATACACACACATAACCCCAAGGTAGGTACAGTGGGCCCTTGGTATCCTCTGGGGTTTGTTTCCAGGACCTCACAATGGATACCAAAGTCTGTGGATGCTCAAGTCCCATTAAATACAGTGGCATAGAGAAAATGATGTCACTTATATAAAATGGCAAAATTTTGGAATTCATATATTTTAAAAACATTTTCAAGCTATGCGTGGTTGAATCTGTGGATAAGGAATCTGTGGATACCAAGGGCCAATTGTATGTCATCAATAGGATTCCAACCCAAGTAATTTATGCAAAGGCTTGGGAAAACAAAGTTGTAGATGTAGACACACTTCTTGATGTACAGGTCTGCTTACATTCAGAGGGGCTTGTGAGCTGATGAGTATAGGATTGCATTGTAGAGACCAAAACAATAAAAGCATAGGCATCAAGCTGACATTTGATCCAGAGATGAGGCACTTCCACAGAGAAGGTTTTTCCCCCCATTGACTACTACTCTCACTTTGGGAAACAAGGACACCTGGAGCAGTGGGGCTTTTCCTCCAGTAAATTTGTATAGGATTACAGATCTTGTTTCAAAAGAAATTATGGCTGCTATTGCTGTATGCTTACATTGTGTCAAGACATGCTTTCTGTCAGGGTTTGATGTGATCTGCGTCTTGTCTGAAATTAATAGTTTTTCATTTTCTGATTGATGTCTTCCTTTCCAAACTTAGACAAGTATTCCAAACCCGTCCCGGGCAATCCTTGTACCTCTGGGGAAGAAAGCTGTATTCAGAGCCAGACCTTTATGTAAGGACATAAAGAATGGAGAATGGGTTAACATCACTCTTCCACAAAATGGTAGGTCACCCCTTATTAGCTGCATGCTTCATGTTGACATAAGATTGGTGTTTTGCAAAATTGTGCAGCTACCTGTATTAAACTTACCAGAGCAACGTGTGTGTACTGTAATTGGCATGCTTTTTTGGGAGAGGTCCGGCCCTGTGATCCACGAAGGCAAGCTTTCCCTGCCTGAATGCCCTCATTACTTCTTGCCATTTCATCGTCCGCATGAGAACAGTGGTCAGGGATTCGTCAGCCCTCTGTGCCCTTCCAGTGATCCCTACAGATTTTATCATTCGCGCTTTGGAAAACTCTGAGCGAACTCTGCATAGGATATTGCCAGTAATCCCATGTTCGTCATCCCCCCCCCCCGCATCCCATGTGGCCAACAGATGTTCTACATGGGAGTCGGTCGAAAAGTACTCATTCCAATTTACTTCCCATTGAAATGAGGAGCAGCAATGTAAAACCCTTGTTGAGAAAGCATAGACTGCATTTGTCCATACAGTTGGCTCTCTGTATCTATGGATGTTGTATCCACAGATTCAAACATCCGCTTGAAAATATTCAAGGGGTGAAAAACTAGGGGCCTGGCACAGTTTGCCTAGCAATGCACTAAAGCAGTGGTTCTCAAACTCTGGGGTGGGACCCTGGTTGTGTGTGTGAAAGTTGCTCGGAGGGGTGAGACTTGGATGCCCTGATCCTCCCAAACCCTCTGTTCTGGATGGGAAGAGAAAGGCAAGGAGGGCCCTTGGAGCCTCTGACTGAAGAGAGTGCAGGAGAAGAGCTGTTTCTTTATAAGATATTAAAATATGTACATACATGAACGTGTAAACAAAAATACACACACTAAATAAATATTTTTATTCATATACAATGTCAAGTGGAGGGGACAAGATATCTGGATGTAGATGTAAAGGGGGGTCACACGGGCACAGAGTTTGAGAGCTACTCTCAATGGGCCTGGGGACAGTTTGGGCACTTGCTGTTTTTCTTTCCTGTAAATTCTTGCCACCTCCATTTATCTCCCTGTTTCCAGTCACGGTACAACAATTATAATATATAAACTAAATATAATTTATATATATTCTATATCTATATATATATATTATATAATATTCTATATAAACTATGTTATATAATGTTTACAGTCACTGTAGGACAAATTATGTAAAGCAAATGTTTGCAAGTAGCTTTGTTTTTTATGACCTGGCCTTAGGTTGGATGTGAAGGATTGCGCTGATCATTCTTGCTTTGTTGGCAGCCCAGTTCCTTCCCTTTCAGCAGTTCTGTCTGGCCAGCATTAAAGCCTCGAAACCTAACTGAGCAAAGAAGAATTCTGACTTTGAAAGGTGCTTGACAAGATGAGTCCTGCTTTTGATGTTGCTGCTTCTCTTTTTCCAGGTAGTGCAGGTACGGGAGCCATTGATGTCAGCTGCATTTGGCATAATAGGCAGTACGTAGAGTGTTCGTGGCGGCGTGGAGAGAATGCAAGTCGGGACACCATCTACAACCTGACCTACTGGTTTGTATTTGAAAACTCCTCCTCATCCCCACCCTTCAAAGTGATGTTTGAGAGCTCTTAGGCCTGCAGAGCTGTTTTAATCTAGTGACCTTTCCAGGTTGGAAATCCAACAGAATTGCACAACAGCAAGTGTTTAATAACAATGTCCAGGAACACATTTCCCTTTTCAAGTCACAGATTCATTCAGATTCATTTTAATCTCCCTTTACCTCTGCCTGCCAGCAGCACTTCCAAAATAGATTCCCATCACAAGGCTTTACAAAATCTAGTCTGGTCTCCACAGTGCTTCCCTTGCTTCAATTCATACTGGTTTTTTTTTTAGAGGAAGTGACCATTTATTTCTTGGAACATCCCATGTTTTCTGTGATTCATTCCTTTCCCCCCCATTTTCTCCTTACTGTACATGTCTGTACAAGGGCAGCAGCCTAGTCCAGTCTTTCCACAAAGGCTTCATCCACAATACGGAAATAATCCACTTTGACACCACTTTAACTGCCACGACTCAGTGCTATGGAGTTCGAGGAATTGTAGTTGTGATGCCAGAGCTCTCTGACAGAGAAGGCTAAATATCTCGTAAAACTACCTAGAATTCCATAGTATTGAGTCATGGCAGTTAAAGTGGTGTCAAAGTGGATTATTTCTGCAGTGCAGACAGCCCCAGTGACTACACACACTTTTATAAAGGCAGTGTGCCATGCTGACTTTGTGTGGGTCTACACTGGCCAGAATACTCTGGGGTGCTCCCAGAATAGGAAAGCTTACAGTTGCCAGGTTTTTATTATTTCAGTCCTTTGTCCCTGGCTGTTTTCCGCTCCTTCTGGTCTCTCTCTGTCTATACAGCTGTGTATGAACGTTAGTGGTTTGCCTGCTGCCATCCTGGTTTTCTAATGTTCTGCTGATGTTGCTTTTCCCACTCAAGGCATCATGGGATGACTGAAGAAAAGGAGTGCACAAATTATACTACAGAAGGTGATACCTTTCGATGCTCTTTCCACTTCGCAAAGATTTTGTCTGAACCTTTTTCAGTTTCCATCCATGGCAATTCCAAAGATATTCGGACTGTGTGCCTGGTTACAGAGATTGGTTTAGTTCCAGGTAAGTGTCTCTGTCGGTCAGATGATGGCTTGATTTATACCTAAAGATTGGCATGAGAAATTACACTGAAAGCAGAATGGCCTTTAGAAGAATTAAACAGCCTGCCTAAGGTGGGTTTCCATGGCTGAGTGGGGCTTTGTTCCCTGGTCTTCAGGGTCATAGTCCAGTTCTTGAACCCTAACATCACAACGGCTCTCTTTTGGAGAATGTTTTGATTGGCGTTCTCTTTGAAAGCCTCTAAATATGTCACCGTTATATCTATCTGGTTAAATATTGATTGGAATTCACTATCTTAGGTATGGATGCATAACCTAGAATTACTCATCTGTAACTGATTTATATTCATAGTCCCTACACATTTATGGTTGTGCCATATTGTAAAAGTCTATCTAGGCCGGCTTTATTGGGTAGCAGTCGTTGAGAGCAGTGGTGGTCTGGTTTCCTTTTGATCAAGATGCAGCATACTGGCATTTCCACCTCCTTCCTGCCAATGAACTCTGGTGTGAGGAAACATTGCGACAGGGATCCTGCTTCTGGTTGTTCACCAGAGATCACTGGCAGGAGGAGAGTAGTAACCTCAGTGTACTGCAAACCAATTAAAAGGAGAACAGACGTTGCTCTCAGGGACTGCTGCCCAGTAAGCTGGATCAGGGGGCAGGAGTGGTCGGCTCTGGCAGATGCTGATCTGGGATCCCTTTGCCCAGATCTCTTTGTCGATCTGGGATCTTGGCCTTTTTTAAAAAATGCCTTATTTGTCTATTGCTTTAGAGATTCCAGTAAAACCTCATCCTCCGTCCATCATAAACATTAGAAAAAGTAGTGATGGAGTATTTCTAAACTGGACTTCTCCTATGAATTGGAACAGCGTATGCTATGAGGTAGAAATAAATAGCTCCAACACAAAGAAAATGGTGAGTTACTGTCTGATCTGGCTTACAACTGAATGTCTAAATTGATGTAGAAAGAGAATTGTGTCAGCTTAAAATTTAAGGCTAGTCACTTTAGTAGAATATAAAAATCCTGATTTGGCATGAAGAATCCTCCAAGAGATCTGAGTTCCAGACCCTTGATGACACTTTGGATCTATTTTTCTTTTCATGTGATAGAATCATAAAAGCTGAAGAGTTGGAAGGGACCTCAAGGGCCATCCCTACTGACATAGAAGAATGCACAACTGAAATGCATCTCTAAGAGATGACCATCCAGCCTCTGTTTCAAACCCTCTGCAAAGAGAAGAGGGTCCAATATCCTCTGCAGGAGTCTTTTCCACTGTTTAATAGTTCTTACAGTAAAGATGTTCTTCTCATGGAAACTTTTTTTCTTGGAATTTGAAACCATTGGTTTCTGAAACCACTGCCAGAAAGCAAGCTTGCTCCATTTTCTACTTGACATCTCTTCAGATATTCCAGGATAGCTCACCTCTCTCTCTTCTCTTCCTCAAGCTAAACATACCTAACTCCCAAGTCATTACTCATAAGGCTGGGTTTGCTGGGCTTGAGTCCAACAGTTCTATTTTGAACTCCCAACTGTCTGCCTTTTTTCTTCTGTAAGTTTTGATAGATAAGAACAGCTTCTTGTAAACCGAGGCAGGATTTTTCCCTCCCTGCTGGTGGAGTATATTGTTGGGCTTCCAGAGCCTAATGAGAGGGTATGACCTATCTCCAGACAGAAGGAATCCCCTTGGCTCTGTTTTCAAGCCCCCAAATCTTCATTTTCAAGCTGCTTATCCAGTTTCGGCCGATCTTTGAGCTTGTATATTTTCCAGGGTAGAAACCCTGCCTTTCATGCAAGAGCCAGGTATCCGTCAGGTAGACAACCATTCCTTCTCCCACTTCATACTGTGCATTTCTTGCTCTTTTAAAAATGTGTAATGTCCCTTAACACTTTTATATTCTGACAAGGTTTTAGGACCAAAGGGTATTTTTTTTTAGAGTGTGGTTTTGATTTTATTCAGTTGCCTTTTAAAATCATCCATTTTAAGTGTATGTTTTGAATTGTTCTAATGCTGTTAATAGATTAATTTGACTTTAATGTTGACTTCCGTACGTTTTTAACTGTGTTGCGCTTGTTTTAAATTGTAAGCTGCCTTGTGTCCCCGTTTTGAGGAAAAGGCAAGGAGCAACGGCAGCAATAACAATAAGCAATTGTTTATTATACGGAATTATATTAAAAGTCGGTAGATGATGAAAAGGTTTTCTTTTCTTTTTTAAGAAGACTGTTGAGGGCAAGACCACCGCAGCAATTCCCCTCAGTTCTAATGAGCGCCACACTTTCCGGGTGAGAGCCATTCAAGATAGTCTTAACAACCATTGCAAGAACTACAAGGGAATGTGGAGTGAGTGGAGCAACCAGGAGGAATGGGGTGAGAAGCACCTTTGTAATGCATAAGCTAACTGGCTCCGTCAGCTTTACTGGGCTACATAATGAATTAACTTTCAGGATGAATGTTTTGTTAATGTTTGCATGATGGTGTTACATTTTTTCATAGGATCCTCTTTCATACCAGTGACTTATCTTACTTAATTTTGAGGAACGGTTACAGTTGGTTTTGAAGGAGGGGTTGTATATGTATGGTATGGTTGTGTGTGTGTGTGTGTGTGTGTGTTCACCTATCTTCCCCTTGTCTTTCCAATGATAACTCATTGGGTTGGGCTATTCAGAGTGCCAACTGGTAGGCTCTGATGGATTGAGTTCTTGGTTTATCCTGGCTTCAGTATGCATTCTTGTGCATTCTTTTATGACAATTGAAAGAACGCACACTACATTGTCAGGTCAACACTACATCTTTTCGGATGAGGACACCAGAGAGGACCTTCTCGGTGGCTGAATTCCCACTGCGTGGAATTCCCCATCCATAGAAAGCTAGGTTGGCTCCCTTTCCACTCTCCTTTTGAAACACCTTTTTGGTTCAAGCAGGCTTTTAATGTGTAAATTGCTTACAGGGAGTCTTGTTATGGTGAGTTTTATTTCTAAGCGCTATATGCATTTATATGCCCTATCTCTTGGTGTGGTTTTTTTTTCAGATGAAAGAGACAACACATTTAAATTTCTTCTATTAATCCTCATTCCTTTATGCGTGACCATCCTGACTATCATTTTGCTGGTTTACCTGAAGAGGTAAGAGTCTGATTGCCCACTTGAGTCTTTTGTGTGTAGTATGACTATTTTCCAAGGTAAGTGTTTGCCCTGTGACCTTTCACAAGTTACATGTTCTCAGGGGAAGGCAACAGCAAACATACTTTGAACAAATCTTGCCAAAGAAACCCACATTATAGGTTCGCCTTAGGGTTACCATAAGTTGGAAACAACTTGAAATGTACACAACAATAACAATAAACTTTATAGTTGATTGTGATTTGCAATTAAAGCAGAGGATTTATATATAAGATTACAGATTCTTGTAGAAGTGGGAGTACTGTTTCTATTCCCTGAAATCCAGGTTAAATTTAGCTTTTAAACTACAATATGGTAAGAGCACAAGGGTTTGAGGAAAGTAAGGACCATGGTCTTTGCTTTCCCTGTAAAATGCTCTGTAGAGCAGTTCTCAGAGACTGAAATAGGGATGTAACCATCCTGGTATGCTGCAGCTTTATAAAAATAAAACGGGTAGAGGGTTTGTTTTTTAAACACTGACTCAATTAAACCGAGTCTGCTATCTAAAATTGCTAAGTTCTTGTTCTTTTTGTTGTTGTTATATTTCTAAAGGATTAAGCTGCTGATGCTTCCAACGATTCCTGACCCGGGAAAGTTTCTAAAAGGAATGTTTGAAGACCAAAGTGAAGATCTCCATGCAAAAGAAATGTTTGAGGAGCCAAACATGGATCTCTGTGTGAGTGTTGCGCTTCCACCTTGATCTCAACAAGGCTAGGTTTAATAAAAAGCTGAAGGAAGCAGAGGCTCAAAAAAACTCATTTTGAGACAGAGTGGAAGACTGTTTTTGCTTCCTTTTGAAAGCATTCAAATTCCTCTCAGCCCAGCCCTAAAGAAAATAATATATATAGTGCTTGAAATATGTTGAACATGTAATTCTTTTCTGTGCATCTTTGAAGTTTCTGCCTTTGAAACTGCTCCAAGGTGCTGATCTGCTTGACCCCATAGTCGCCATTTTCTTTGCATTGTCCTTTACATCCTTACATGTCCCTAAGTTTTACCCTTGACTTATCCATGGGGACTTAGCAAATTCTGTAATTTTGGGCCCAAAACCTTCCTTCAGTTGTATCCACAAGATTGACTTACAGTTAAGTATGGTAAAAAGAAAGTTGGGAAAACTAGGGAAGACTGAGCACTGCTGAGAGGATTGTTGGCGGTAAAAGGGGATCTGGGGCACTAAAGGTCCCATGAAACTTTCATGTGGGTGTCAAGCGTGGGCATAAGCAGTGCCAAGGCACTTGAGGTAGTAAATTAAGAAATGTTGCATTGCTTGACTGCTTCTGCTTTTTTGTTCCTAGAAACAGCCAGCAGAACTGCCAGTCAAAGAAGAACCAACCCATTTGTTGATAATCACAAACAGAAAAGAGAACTGAGGACATCAAGTTGCTTTCTTTACTCCACATGACTTAAACCGGATGCTTTGGGGGGCAGGGAACTGATGCGCTCACCTGCTGGACAGTCTCTTGGAGTTGTACACAACACCCTTTCCCTGGTACCTCTTTGCTAAAACCATCTTGCTGGACCAAGCAGGCCCCAGAAATCCATCACGTCAGTAGCAGTCCCTTTTCCCTCACCCCTTTGCCCCAGTTTGCCACCCCTGCTCACCCCACTGAACCATGTCCACAAACATCAAGCTCTCTGTTAACTTCTGTGAAGCAGCATTTGCTCTGGGAGAAGAGGCGTTTCTGTCACTTTCTGGAACTGCGAGCGTATTCGTAGTGGATCTTGCCTCAGTGTTACATTCAGCCGCTCTGGAACTTTGAGCTTCTCCAAGTCCAGGAATTATTCACATCATTTCAAACACGGCTAAAGGGACAGTGAGTCAGGTCACTCGACTGGTGGCGATTGCTCTTGGCCACAGTGTGTGACATCATAGATTCTTAGCTTATCTGTCTTGTCTGCCACAAACATGTAAATATGGAAGTTCTGCCAAAGGTTTGCACAACTTTACCTAGTCTTCCCCAGACATGTTGGGACTTGAAGTCCCAAACATCTGGTGAAGGCTGCCAACTGCATACATTTTTACCTGTGGGAATGCCAAGGGAAAGCATTCACAGGACTTAGAAGCCCTAAGGCCATGAAAGTGCTAAGACCAACCTCTTTTGGTTCCAGTGGAGCTTATAAAAAGCCTTTTCTAACACCCAGCAGCTTGTGTATCTGAGCCCTTTTAACACTTGTCAGAATCTGGGTCCAGGATGCCTTGTGTGAATGTCTAAATGATGCGTACATGCCTCTTGTCTGTCTCTCACAGCAAACTTTTGAACAAGCTTGAAGTTTGTGTTATTAGGGTTGGGTTTTTTTAACATTGTTAACTTACGAGTATTTGTTTACTTGGGATTTATTTTTTTAACAATTGAGATCTGTGATTTTTGTATAAAGAATGAAAAGAAATACTTTTTTATATATATATAAAACAAAAAAGCATCTCTTCTGCTTTTGTAGATATCTTTTCCATTGCTGCACATCAGTAGGCCCTAATTCTTGGTAAGTCCCTGTTGGTTTGTAGCGCTGTATTATTTTATTGGCTGTTCGCTGGTTTTCAGGTTGTGTTTAGGAACTCGCAGGCAATTTCCAGACAATGACACCTCAACTGTAACCAAGCCTTCAGATCAGGCAACTAATTGTTCAGTGTTCATTTGTTCCTAACATCTTGCTGCTCTTTACACTAAAACCCTGCCAATGTCCAGTCCTTAAGGTTGACTGGTATAACTGCTATTACCTTTAGGAAGCACTGTGGGCCTACTTGGAGCATGGTTCAGCCCTAAAATCCTCAGAATATCTGCGTGCAGAAGAAGCCGGACAGAAAAAATGCATTTGCCAGGAGTATTCAAGTGTGCCAGTCTGCATCTCTTTCCCACGCCACAGTCCCAGACACAACTTTCATCTAAACATTGAGACAAGCAGCTTTAAATAACTTATCAGTTGGGCTGCGTCTTTCTAGGCACAGATGTGCAAATATGTGGGCCAAATGGCCACATAAAACCAGGCTGGCTTGCCTGTGCATTGTGTATCCCTCTCTCCATCTGCCAAGTATGGCAACAGGGCAGCCAGGAGTGTTACAGCGAGATGATGGCCGCTTGGGCCACCGAAATAAAATAGCTGCTCTGAGTTATCCCAACAAACGACAAATAGATGTTTTGATATGATTATGCCTTGCCATGAGGACGAAAGTGTTCCAAGCGCAGTTTACATTTTCAGATTAACAGTCTAAAGTAGTGCATCCTAAATCTGGGGGGAGACCAGAGTTTTTCCTTTCCCCAATGTGCCAAGCGCCAGCACCATATTTATACCAGCTGGCTACAGTGCTTTCTTGTGTGGAAACTTGCCAAAGACAATGGCTTGGGGGTTGGCACTTGCCCATGGACCACCTGTTTCTGTAGCACTGAGCGCAAACATAAAGGCTCATGGATTGTAGATAACTTTTTAAAAAACCCCTTTTAAAAACTCATAAGTTTTATATGGTGACATGTGGTTGGTTTGCCCTCATCAGCTAGGTTTTGTTTTCACAGACTCATGGAAGAGACCTCAAGGGTCATCCAGTCCAAACCAATTTGGCCATGTAGGAAGACAACATCAAAGTGGACTATCTGTGTTGTGACCTACCCAATGTACCTGACTGAGTTGGCCTCATGTATGCCAGAATTACAGATTTTGATATGACCCATGCATAAGTATAAAACGTAGGGGCATGTAACAAAGGCTGTAATAGACGAAGCAAAGGAAAACAATGCCGAAGGATTTACAAAATCCCAGCAGGAATAACCATTTGTGCTCATACTAAAGACTGGATGGATGAGATAGTTCCAGCAAGATGACACTCGCCTTCCACCAAAGGATGGTTCCTTTTTAAATAAGAGTTAAAGTACAGTACTTACATCGACCCACGGATAAGTCAACTCAGGTGTTTCGGATCAATTTTTTGACCAAAATTTCTAGACTTGTACATGGGTATATACAATATTGTCTAAAAACTGAACAGCAGGGGGCAGAAAAGGCCCATCAAAAAGAAACGACAATAACAACAACCATCATCATCTTCTGTCACCTGTTCTAGAACTTAAGGGTCCCAATACCTTTAGTATTGTGTTGTCTTATGTGCCTCAGGTCTCCTGTCAACTCACAGTGACCTTATGAATTTCCTAGGGCTTTCTTAGGCTGCATCTGCACTGCAGAAATAATCCAGGTTGTTGCTACAGGGTTCTGGAAACTAGTTGTGGTGCCAGAGCTCTCACAAAACCACAATTCACAGAATCCCATAGCATCGGCTCATAGCAGTTAAAGTGATGTTGACCTAGATTATTTCTACAGCCCAAGAGAAGTGATACTCAGAGGTGGTTTTTGCCAGTTCCTTCCTCTGAAATGCAGGACCTGGTGGCGGTCTCTCATCCAAGTACTGACTCTGCTTAGCTTCCAAAACCAATCTTCCTTCTCCATGCCATGAAGCAGTGCTTTTGCAACCAGGCAGCCCCCTTGAAACAACACCCACCCCCCTCCGGAGTCTACCCCAAATGTTCTCTGACCCACAAAAGAAAGTGCCTTTTGTTTTCCCTTAGATGTGGATGTGTCTCACTCTTGGAAAGGAATGGTTTCCCCTGCCCTCTGGGCAAGAAATAGAAAGAAGAGCACTTTGCAAACAGCTGGCACCTGACTCTGGGAATTTAAAGCCGCTGGCAAATCCATTTCCTTTTGAGCCCTTTGCGTCACCAGAAATGGAGACCACCATCACTATTCCTTCATTTCTGGTGCAGAGAGCAGTGGCGCTAACTTGCGTAGTTCCTAGAGCTGTGATGTATCTGCATGGCATAATTACAGCAGTTTGATAACACTTTAAATTCCAAGTCTACAAAAGCTCATGCTACAGACAGTCTCAAGGGTGCTTCAGTCGGCCCTCCATAACCCCATGGAAAGTGAGAAATACTAGATAAATGGGGATGATATCCAGCAGTATGGAGGACAGATATGGAGATGGAAGAAATCGAGAATGACAACGTACCTTTGCAAAAGCTGAAAGAAGGGAGTGGGAAGAAGGTGAGAGCAGACTATCTGTCAAAGGTTTCCAAGACTAAAGAATAGTTACTGATCTTTCTCACACAAATGGTGTGAAGCAGCACATCTCTGAGTTCTGGGGTTTGGAGGAGAGACCCACGAAAAGGTGTAGCCAAAAAAACACTATACTCCTGCTATCTGACTTCAGGAGGCCATTGTAAAATACCCGCTTGTGAGTCACATTCGCAGCCGGAGGCTGAAAGAGAGGAGTGGAAGAAGGTTAAAATTTGGTGAAAGGGAAGTGGGGAAAGGCTGGTTTTGGAGGCAGGAAGTCCTGTGTGACTAAATGTGCCTCTTGCACACACAGACTGACATAGGCCAGGATCTCTTTGACCTTGCGCAAAAGAAGGAGGTGGGGGTTTAAACTGAAGAGTTCTTTAAAATTCAATTACAATTTATTTTCTTTTTCTTTTTAAAAATTATTAACATATAATTAAAAATACATTTTGCAACAAACGTACATCACACACGTGACACAACTTTACATTAACAGTGACATTCTCTCAGTCTTCCAACCCAAAACCAACACCATGTAGTACTTCCTTGTCTCTTTGTATTCTCTGTGTTATCAATTGCAACTTACCTGATCATTGGAATTTGATCATTTCCCCTCATACAGACTCCAAGCTTAAACAACATCTTTTGATTATTGTCCTTCAATCGATATTGAGCCCTTAATATGTGTTTGTGCAAAGAGAGAAAACTAACTAGCAGACGCACCAAGAGGATCCCGTTTGCAGCCTTAGAGCCAAATAGGTCTATTGCTTCAATATTTGGCTCTTCTAGTCACACTTTGTGTGATTGTGAAAATATTTAATTTTTTAAAGCTAGTTATTTCCTCCCAATTATCCATCTTGGGGGGCTTGACCCCTAACCTGTTCCCTCTTTTGGAAGGAAGACAAGTACAATAGCTAGTTGGCCAATTTGCTTGTTTTTGTTCTGCTTCTGTGTCCTCCATTTGGGATTCAACTGCCATCTTGGGGTCCGTGTCCCAGATGGTCAGTACTTTCACATCTCTCCTTGGCCAGAGTTTGTCCTTTTTGGCTGCCCCGGTGCAAACTTGCCCAGGACAGAAAGGCTGCTTTGTCAGCCTGATTTGCACCAGGTACTAATGCCTGGCATTTGCCAAGCAGCTCTTCTTGGAGTCCTGCCTTTGCTTCCTCGCTCTTTTTTTAATTTTGCAAGCCCTGTTGCTGAGATACAAGGCATACGGCAAATGTTTACTCCAACTTCAGTGGCTTTTTCAATCCTCCTCAGCAGTTTTCTCAGGCTGCAGTTGTGTGAATGTTGCCTTTGAAATGGTGTGGCGCATGGATAAGACTCAAAGGAGCAGGAATTAGCACTGTGGTCAGTGCAAAGACAGAGCAAGTTTGGGTGGGATGTGCAACAAGTGTGTGTAGAGTTAACCCTCCAGATTTGCAGCTTTGATTATTGGTGGATTTGATTAATACCGCATATACTGAACTATAAGTCAACCTCGTGTGTAAGTCAAGGGCAGGTCTGGGGGCCAAAATTACGGATTTTGATATGACCTGTGGATAAGTTGAGGTCAAAACTTAGGCACTTTTAACTAAGGGTGTAAAGGATGAAGGAAAAGGAAACAATGGCCAACAACTTACAAAATTCCAGCAGGCATCACTGTTTGTGCTCATGCTAAAGGCTAGATGGATGAGAGAGTAGAGCAGGGTCAGTGCTTCCAGGACAAGAATACACTGCCTTTTTTAAAATACAAAGATATAGCTGTGTTAGTCTGTAGAAGCAGTATGAAGAGAGATCTTGTAGCACCTTTGAGATGTACGGAAAGAAAGAAGTTGGCAGCATGAGCTTTCGTAGACTTCTGTCTAAGACCACATGTATCTCAGGAAAGAGATGGAAGCCTATGAAAGCTCCTGCTGCCAACTTCTTTCTTTCAGTTAGTCTCAAAGGTGCTACAAGATCTCTCTACATACTTTTTTTAAAATAAGAGTTGAAGTACATTACTTACATTGACCTGTGGATAAGTTGACTCAGGTTTTTTGGATCAATTATTTGACTAAAATTAGACTTGCATATGAGTATATACAGTATGCTATTTCTAGGGATTTCTAGGTCCTCCAGCGCAACTCTGCCATATTTGGCCATAGATTTGTGATGGATTCTCAGTCTGGATCAGTGATGGTGAACCTATGGCACACGTGCCAGAGGTAGCACTCAGAGCCCTCTCTGTGGGCACACATGCTGTTGCCCTAGCACAGAGTTTGCCAGAGTTTCTTACTAGAAAGCCAGAGGGACGTGGCACTTTGTAATAAATAAGTGGTGTCTGGGTTGCAGTTTGGGCACTCGGTCTGTAAAAGGTTCACCATCACTGGTCTAGATTGTAGCCCAAACCTGCTGCTACTGCATCCACAACCGTGCAACACAACACACTAAGTAAAAACATACTTTCCAGTCATATTTGGTTATCTCCCACTAAACCGAAATGGATGGTATTTAGACTATTTTTAGCCTGTGGGTCCGAGGAGGCCGACAGGAAACTCAGCCGAAAGAGGACTGAAGAAGACCAGAAAAATAGTGAATTCTCCGCTGTTGTTCCAAATGGTGGGAAAACTCGGCTCCTGGAATACATACGGGATCTGAGCTCAATGGCGATTTTGAAACCCAATGAATGGGTACCTTTGAATTCCTCCAAATGTTGCAGACCGCAATTAAACTTGGTCTCTGCTAAAAAAAAAAAAGAATATGAATGAAACCACATTATTTATCAATGACTTCATTATTTAACTTAAAATAAGTAAATGCCGAACTCAGTCTATCACGAACTGTTCTACCTGGGAGGATGGAGTAAGGATAAATTGCCAGGCGGCAAAGAAATATTGCAGTGTTTTCAAGTTCAGAACGAAATGATTCAGAGTGAAATGACAAAATGCATTCAGCTCAAATGGAAATTGTGTTTTTAAAGGACGGGGAGGAAGCAACGTAATTCAAGTGATCTCAAGTATTGAGAAGTCAGAGAAAAACCAGAGGATGTTAATGCAGGTTTAATAGAGCTGAGCGCTAAAAGATTTTGGTGGAACCGTCAAAATGATGCATAGAACTCCAACCTTGTTGGGATTTATTCTACCCAATTTGAATTTTGAGATGGAATTTTAAAATGGCTGGTTTTAGTTTAAATCTTTAAAAATCATTCTAGGATTTAAGAGGTGCAGAGAGTAGTCTTTTGACTGTCCATTGCTGGGGAGTGGGTTCATTTTGTTTTACCATCATACTCTCCTTGAAAATGTCAACATTTGGGGCCCTTGCGCACTGCACAGCGCTGTGACTTTTCACTTCAATGTCCATGGTTCTGCTCCATAATAATAACAACAATAGTAGTAGTAGTAATTTTATTTCTTTCCCTCAAGGCTTGAGATGGGACACAACATGTTAAAATACAAAACAGAATTAGAAATGGAAAACGCACAAAGTCAACAATTAAAATAACAATACACTTGAGCCTCCCCATGCTCTTCTTGAGGCACCCCCAAATCCCCCCTCAGCTCGCTCTGAAGCCCCCCAAAACCCCATACCTCAGCACCTTCCCAAATCCCCCTCAGCCCCATTTACTCCCTAAACCCCCCACTAACCCCACCTCTTCTCCAAGGACCCCCTAAACCCCACCTCCACCCTCTTTTGAGGCACCCCCAAATCCTCCAACCCCCTTTGCACCCCTAATCTCTCCAACAGGCCCCCTTAGCACCCCCCAAATTCCCTTCTGCCCCATGTACTCCATAACCCCCCCCTTCCAAGCTCCCCTAAACCCCACCAGCCCTCCTTGGAGGTGCAGTGTTGATGATGTTTAAAAGTCAAGGCTGAAGGAAACATGGGGAGGGGGACATGCTTCGACAGTCCTGGGGGTCTCTGGTGAGAAAAGTGGGGCTTCAATTTTTAAAACATTGGGGAGAGGTCTGGTTGTTCCATTGGGTGCTTGACTTCCTTCTTCTCCTCCTCCTTCCATAAAGCCCTGACTAAGGTGAAGTGTTTAATGCAGTGTTTCCTTCTCTCTCTCTCTCTCTCTTTTTCTTGCTTTCCCCCCCTCCTCCCTTTCGCAGGCCCCGCAGCAGCCGAAGCCTGTAGTAGCGGCAAGCAGCGAGAGCAGCGCCTGCTTCCCTGCCAGCAGGAGGCCCAGGAAGGAGAAGCAGGAGGAGGAGAGGCGTGCGAAAGGACGATTGAGGTCATCATGGCCCACTCTCCGTCGCGGTGCAGGTGCCAGGCATGCAGGTGAGACAGAGTTTGGGGACGCAAAGCGCAAGCGGGGCGCTGCTGCTGGAAACATCCAACACATCCTGATTTCGTTAGCAAGGATCCTCACAGCGCATCTGTGCCATTCGTTGCAGGCAGTGAGAGTGTGCCTTTCAAACTGAGGTCTCAGCGTAGTCCAGGGAGAGTCACAGCAAATTTATTATTTGTGGTACACTCATCACTCCTAATTTGTGGGTTTGATTATTCACGGATTTGAGTATATTGTTCTCTCTAGGAATCTCTTTGTCCTCCAGTGCAACTCTGTGGTCAACTTTGACTAAAAGTTACACTAAAAGACCTAGAGAGAGACTCTACTAGGCCTTTGTAGCTCCTCCGCGCAGTTCTATGGTCAGTGGTCTGTTGGACGTTGACCATAGAGTTGCACTGCAGGACCTAGAGATCCTAGAGAGATTTCCTCTCGGGTAAAAACGTGGTGTTTTTGTTATTTGTGTTTTTTTTCCCTATTCACAGGGGTCTTGTGCCCCTACCCTAGCAAATTGGAGGGACAAGGGTATTTATACCCTGCTCTTCAGCCCTAAAGGCTCTCGGGGCGGTTTACAGATAGTTATCTGGACAGTTTACAATCTAAAAATACGTGACACAAAAGGAGAAGGAATGGCGGTGGGGAAGGGGGATCGAATCCAGCGGTTCTTCTTCCCTCTGAGGCCTGGACCATGGCAGATGGACTGGAGTGATGGAAGCGAAAGGACAGAAATTAGGTTCCTTCTTGTTGAGGGAAGGATTCAGTGCACTTTTTACACTTCGGAACTCTTGGGGGTGGTGTTGTGTTTCTGCTGTCCCTGCACTACATGTCAAATAAAAATGTGCCTGCATAATATGGTGATTAACAGCACAAGTCATTGAGAGAAGACCCTCGGAGGGTGGTGGGGTCTCCTCCTTTGGAGGTCTTTAAACAGAGGCTGGGTGGCCATCTCTTGGGGTTTTTGACTGTGATTTCCTGCATGTCAGGGGGTTGGACTGGATGGCCTTTGGGGTCTCTGATTCTATGTTAGCTCCTTGTGTCTTGTGCTTTGTAGGATA
>NC_056528.1:31886407-31915735 GCF_019175285.1 Sceloporus undulatus
GATATAGATATATTTGATAAAACACCCATCCAATTGGAGGACCTCCCCTTGGCTGTGGAATATTTCTGTTGCAGTGCTTAAAGCTGCTGGTGTTAACGTGCAGGCAGCAGGCTCTTCTTCCACCCAAGTCAGCCTTAAGTTTATTTGCCCCAAGCGCTGGCCCATCCCAGAATGTACCAATACAGCTCCAGAACACAATGCAGAAATAATCCAGTTTGAAATCACTTTAACTGCCCTCACTCAGTGCTAGGGAATCCTGGGAATTGTAGTTTACTATGGCACCAGCGCTCTCTTGACAGAGAAGGCTAAATGTCTCACAAAACTACAGTTCCCAGGATTCCCTAGCACTGAGACAGGGCATTTAAAGTGGTGTCAAATTGGATTATTTCTGCAGTGTGTTTTGGACCCCAGTTGTGTATTCTTGACCCTAGTTCAAGTTGTCCGTGACCTTTTGAATTTCACAGAGTTGTCTTAAGCAAAGAATACTCAGAGGTGGTTTTGCCAGTTCCTTCCTCTGAAATAGCACCTACAGCACATGGGATTTATAGGTAATCTCCCATCCAAGTACACTGCTACCTCGGATTACGAAATTAATTCGTTCCGCCATTCCTTTTGTAACCCGAAAATTTCGTAACCCGAAAAGGCTTTCCGTTAGCACTGGAAAGCCTATAGCATTTGAATTTCGCGCCGAAATGAATTTCGTAACCCGAAAAATATTCCGTAACCCGAAACAGTTTTTTCCAATCCAACTTTTTCGTATCCCGGAAATTTCGTAAGCCGATCATTTCGTATCCCGAGGCACCAGTGTACTAGCCAGGGCTGACCCTGGTTAGCTTCCCAGATGAGATAATATGTGATGCCTTTAGGGCAGGGGTAGGTAACATGCGGCCCGCGGGCCGGATGCGGCCCGGCAAGGCCTTGGGACCGGCCCCAGCCCGGTCCTGCCGCCAATTGCCGCCGGGGCCTTTGGCCTCTTGCGTGCAGGGGCAAGGGGGGCAATTGTCTATAGATGCCTCAGAAACATGCATTTATATTAACATTTTTTAAAAAATCAGCAATTTTTTTTGCATGTCCTCCACTTTTTTTAAAAAAGCGTCCACCATTTGAAAATGTTGTCCTACATTTGTCCCGGTTTATTTATTTATTTATTTTTTTAAAAAAATATTTAATTATTTATTTTTTGGCTTTGGCCCCCCAGTTGTCTGAAGGACAGCAACCCGGCTCCCGGCTCAAAAAAGTTGCCTACCCCTGCTTTAGGGTATTTAGGCCCCTTGGGTATGAATAATGATCGGTTACTCTTTTGTAACACATCCTTTGGCTTGCGTTTTGTAGGACAGAGGTTTTCTATAAAATCCCCGTGCCAATTTGAGGAGCTCCTCTTGGCTGTGGAACAGCTGTGTTGCAGTACTGTTGTGTTGCGGATGTAAACATGCAAGCAACATGCTTTACTGCCAAATTCGCCCTTAAGCTTATTTGCTCCAAGCACTGATCAACCCCAGAATGTATATTAATGCAGTTAGCGGTCACTTACCCTGCAGCCACTGACCCTTTCGACTCAAACTCTTCCCCAGCCCAGGAAGAAAACCTGATGTTTTGTTTTGCTGTTTCAAGGAAGTGCCATGCTTTGTTGGGAATGCTGAAATAGATGGCATGATGCTGCCAGTTTTTTCCTGAGAATAAAGTAGGATTTATTTGAGCAGTTCATGTCAGGCAACCTCTGAGCATGGAAACATTCCTATTATTAAACTGAGTGACAGTGCTACTTTAAACGTTAAGCCTGGGCTTTATCTCCATTTCTAGACATGGTTGAAAGGGTCGAGAGTTTGGGGGCTAGAGACTTTTAAATGCCATACCAGGAACATTGCCTGTGGACCAAACTGTGGCTTTTTCGGGTTGGTTGGAGTTTAAATAAATGAAATACTTTTTTTTGTTTGTCATTTTGCTGTCACAGACTAACACAAGTTAGTCTCCTGGAACTAATCTGGGGTTGGTGGGTTGTTTGATATTTTCCCCTCTAGTGATTTTCTAATCTGCTTGACATGAGTGTAATGGCACTAAGCCCATCAAAAAGCCTTGTGTTTTCTAAAAGAAGAGAGAAAGGCCCTTTAGCCTGCTGAATATATTTTACTGGGGTCCCCCATCCATGGTCACTCTTCTCTCCAGCCCCTTTTTTCCAGCTGACAAGATCCTGATTCCCTTGGCCTTGCTTATTTTTCCAATCTAGCATAGCTGAAAAGGTCAACAATCTCTCCCATTACTTTCAGTTTGCTCTGATCCCATCCTATATGTCAAGGTCCCCAAATATTAATTTTAACAGCGTCCATGTTGGCTCCTTGGAAGCTTATTAAAACCTCAGAGATCATTAGCTTAAATGTGGTATTTTTGCACAGTGAATAGTTCCTCTCCTTTAAAAACAACAATAGGGACTATGCAGATGTACCAACGAGGTGTAATCCCAGAACGCCTTTATTGATGTTCATTTTTAATATCTGTCTAGGAGCGATGGGAGTTGCAGTCCAAAAGCATTGTGCTGTAGTGCTGTATCCCTGTTTTAAAGCATTGCATTTGTGTTCATGGTATGCAGGATGATAGTTGTTCTGTTCCTGCATAAATCTTGGGTGTCACTTAATAATACACAGGACAACTACTACTGTCACTCTTTATGGAAAGGCATGAAACACTTTTTTCTGAAGGATCTGTATATTATATTTAAGTAGCATCTCAGCTATGAATTGGAACTTGGATTGCTTATTAAGGCTACAGTCCTAAACCTGATTTCCTTGACAGTTAATGTGTTAAACTCATTGGGTCTCACTTCCAAATGGACCCTCAGCATCCGCAGCATAGCTTTATTTCAATAAATAGGTTCTGACCTAAAAGCAGATCCTGAGCTCTTTTCTAAAATCAGGTTCGCCAGTTTCCTCCGTGTTCCTTGTTGCTGTGTTTTCCACGCAAGTTTATCTCTGCAGCTTTTCCAAGAAGGATAAAGTACTACACAGATCTCTCCTGTGTGTGTAGATACCTTGCAAGCAGCTGTTTCCAAGACATTCAATCTCTGTACACAGAATCAACAGGAATTTTCCATGCATTTTGTTTTATTGCACACTAGCACTAATAAATAAACGAAATGCCTGGAAAATTCCTGTCGATTCTGTGTACAGAGATTGAATGTCTTGGAAACAGCTGCTTGCAAGGTATCTACACACACAGGACAGATCTTAGGCTGCATCCACACTGTAGAAATGATCCAGTTTGATACTGCTTTAACTGCCATGGCTCAGTGCTATAGAATTCTGGGAATTGTAGTTTTGTGAGACTTGCAGCCTCTTTTATCAGAGAGCTCCGGTGCCACAACAAACTACAAATCCAGGATTCTGTAGGATGGCGTCTTGACTGTTAAAGCTATGACAAACTGGATTATTTCTGCAGTGTGGATGCAGCCTTTGAATGATCTAAACTCAAAGCCTGTGAATGGTGGCTCAGTGACCTAGGAACATGATGGTCCATGCAAGGGAATCTGGTATGGAGAATCAATCCACTTTTGAAACGAAAACATTTTCTTTTCTCTGCTGCCTTTTGGCTGAAGATGAAAGATGTTGAATTAAGAGGGGCATTGTGGTCCTTGAAGTTGTTGTTTATGTCATGGCGATATTTCTGTCCAGGTTTTCCCTTGCACACTCCTTCGCTGATGTTGGGATGGGTTGATCTTGGATGATCTTCCACGTAGGTCATTAAGGTTAATCCTAGTTGCACATGTTGGGTTTTCACACTGTTTGACTTTGGTCCAAAACACACTGCAGAAATAATCCAGTTTGAGACTGCTTTGAGCTCTGGAGCCACAATAAACTACAATGGCCAAGATTCCCTAGCACTGAGCCTGGGCAGTTAAAGTGGTCTCAAACTGGATTATTGCTGCAGTGTGTTTTGGACCTTGGTCCTTTCCCCCCTATCATTAAGGACTAGGAAGTTAGCTGAAAAGGAGGGAGATGTAAGACTGAGTAGGATCAGAAATGCTTTTAAACAGACGGGAGGTTAAGGTAAGGTTTTTCAAGGTAAAAATCAACAAATTGTGATGTTAGGGATTGGATTGACATACGTTTTACTCTTTTTCAGTCCCGTCTTGCCAGCTCTCGCAAAATCAATGTTCCCGACTTCCATAATATCTAGAGTATCTTTTATTGAAAACAAATAACCCGCAGTCCGGATGTAAAACTAGCTACCCAAAACAGCTTATTAAAATTCCAATTAAAATGCAACTCAGAATGTCAAGGTAGGATTAAACCCAGTCAGAACAAAAGCTGAAACAACAGGTAATGTTTCTTCTCTTCGTGGACCATAACACTTCTCTAGCACTATCCTAACCTACTTTAAGAAGTGTGTGTGTGTAATTTCCCCACAACAGAAGGAGATAGTCCTGAACATAGAAATAAAGAAAACACTGTCTGTGTTCTGAATTGTTCAAAAATTCGAAATTAGCTAAGTAGCTAAATACAACTAAGTAGTTTATAAATAACTGGCTGCATGTTTTTGGAGCAAGGAATTTAGCTTGTGCAGAGACAGCTTAAAGGTTTCCCCAACTTGTTTTTGTTTTCTTTTTCAGAAACATTTCTCTCCGGCAAAAAAAAACCCCAACCTTGTACTCTTATATTCATATGCATCAGTGATTTAACTTGATGGTTTGATCTGATTAGACAAATAATAGATCTGGAAATGGGGAAGTCTTTCCAGTGTTGGCAGCAATTAATAGCAAATTTAAGTAGTCCTGGTCACCTGTGACAGCAGGAACTTTAAATGATCATGTTGGCCTGTTACAGACGGCCAAAATAAAGCTGCTTCGGGTCTCTTTGGAGGTATGCTATTTAAATGATGCATGGGTCCTAAGAGTCCGGAGGTTGCACCAAAGCCACACTCCATTCCTAAGCACTGGAGTGCAGCTTTGGTGCAGCTTCCGGATTCTTAGGATGCATGCATCATTTAAACAGCATACCTCCAAAGAGACCCAAAGCAGCTTTATTTTGGCAGTCTGTAACAGGCCTTAGTAGGAAAGAATCCTTCTCTCATTTACAAAAGTTTCCTTAATAGCTTGATAGGAGGAAATGTTCCCCTGGTAAATATGTATCTATAAGCCGAACGAATGCAAATTCTCTGCTTTCTCTCTATATTGTATAGAATCCATTTTCCTTTAATTTATTATTATTCTTAGGCTGTGTAGAGTTTCAGGAAGAACTTTGTGAAATTCCTTGAAGCGTTCTGTTCCACCATTAAAGCAATAAACATTATATTTCCTCTCAATTTGCTGTTGTTGTTAACCTAACCTAGATCTCTTAATTAATATAGGAAGAGGTAGTATCTTTCTCTGCTATGTACAGCTGCAAAGAGTAGCGTTTCCATTTCATTTTTTTTAAATGAAGGCACAAAACACAAAAGCAAAAACACCCCTTTGAGTATTGGGTGCAAGATAGAAATTATCCCACATGTCATCCTTTTTTCCTTCAAGCTCCTGGCAAAGAAACGGATCGTTCTGTCATTTAAGAGATAGTGCTAGGTTTGCCCACTTCTACTTATAGCCATTTTGTAATTGTAATTGTTAAGAGCGCTGCCGCCTTCTAGACGGTTTTGAAGCTCCTGTGGCTTCAATTCAGGAACTGTAAACAGATGTGAGGTTGAACATGCTCTAGTAGTTATGTTGAAATTACCACTGTGGGAAGGCTTAGTGCATGAGGACACTTGTGTTTTCGTCTTGTACTGTGTAACGTTGGATTTGTTCGTAGGAATGTAAAAGGGAACTGGTGAAGAAACAAGTGGATGCATTGTGAAGATTGATAGTTGTATTTAAGAAGCCTGGTCTTTGTCCTCTAAGTTAACATCCCAAATTGTGATCATAAGCAGAACTCTGGTGGCTCAAATCAAGGAAGACACATTACCTATTTTCCTCCTGGTGCACAACAATTTTAGCATCTAATTTTGCAGCATGGCTGCCCTCTGGGTTGTCTTGGCTGATGCAATGTAGTTTTGCCTTGATATGGAACTTGGTTTGACAACTCTGTTTCTATTAACTTCTGTTAACAGTTGCATTTTTAAAGCAGAACAAAACTTAGTCAAACAAACATATTTATTAATGTGATAATTGTTTGCTTAGCTATGTATGAATTGTTATCTAGGCTTGGCTTCCCAACTCTATGGGTGGCCCAAGAGATAGTGTGTCAGGTAAGCCTCTGAGAGATTTAATTATTTTGATGGTGAAATCTTGCAGAATAATGGAGAGGTACCTGTATTTCAGGGAGCCAGTGTGGCGTAGTAATTTGAGCGTTGGACTATGACTCTGGGGTAGATAAAAAAGGTAAAGGTAGTCCCTTGACATGAATATCTAGTCATAACCAACTGTTTCTAAGCTTGAACAGCCAGTGTTGTCGAAGGACTACTCTGGTGGTCATGTGGCCAGCATGACTGCACCGAACATGGTTACCTTCCCACCGAAGTGGTACCTATTTGTCTACTTGCCTTTGCATGCTTTTGAACTGCTATGTTCACAGAAGCTGGGACTAGTGACGGGGGCTCACCCCATCATGAGATACCCAGGCCTTGAGCTGCCAACTCATCAGAATTGGCATCTTAACCACTAAGCCACCACATCCCTGTGGGATACCAGGATTCAGATGCCCACTTGGCCATTGGAACCCACTGGGTGACCTTTAGCAAGTCATAATCTCTCAGCCCCAGAAGATGACAATGGCAAACCCCCTCTGAAGAAAGGATTATCTTTTTTGTTGTTGTTATCCACCCTGGAGTCAATCTTGACCCATGGCGATCCTATGGATGAGAGATTTCCAAGACTCCCTATCTTCCACTGCTCTGCTCGGTTCCTGCAAATTCATATCCATGACCTCTTTTATAGAGTCCATCCATCTTGCATGTGGCCTTCCTCTCTTTCTACTGCCTTCTACCTTTCCAAGCAATAGTGTCTTTTCTAGTGATCCATGGCTTCTCGTGATACAACTAAAGTATGACATCCTTAATCTAGCCTTCTTGGTTTCCAGAGAGATTTCTGGTTTGATCTGTTCTAGCACCCATTTGTTTGACTTCCATGGTGTCCTCAGCAATCTTCTCCAGCACCACATTTAAAATAAATTGATTTTCTTCCTATCCACTTGCTTAACTTAGGGTTTCCATAAGTCGGAAATTACTTGAAGGCACACAACAACCACCCCAACAATAACCTATATTGCAACCATAATGATGCCATGCTGGAGGGACTTGGTGGGCATTGGTCCTTGTTAAAGAAGGAGGGTTTGTTGGGAGTGCAGGTTGCCAGAAGGAATGGTAGCTTTACCGCACCTTGTTCACGCTGTTGCTTTTCCTGCATAAAACCAAGATTAAGACAATACCAGTCAAATTCATGTTGTTGGCATATCAACTCCAACCTTGGAACTGGCTGGCAATCCTGTTCTTTGCAAGAGGCAGGTTAGAAGTCGCAGCTTGCTGTCAGCCTGTATTGGTTCTTCAGGTTTGACTGAAGTTTAATGTAGTAAAAAAAAACCCAAAACCTGTTTTGGCCAATAGGAACTGAAAGATGGCTGTTGACACTGAAGAACAGGTCAGGGAAGTCCTATTTTTAACTCCACTTTTCACAATATGCTCTAGTTGTCAGAAATGTTCAGATGCTATTGCCACGTGATGGAGTCAGCTGTACTCCTTTGACAGCGCTGGCTTCGTACGAAGAGTCACAAATGCACATGTGCTGGCATTATATGTATTTGGGAAAGTGGCAATAAGGAAACGTTTAAAAAAGAAATTCTTGCTCAGTTTTGACTCCAGAATATTGTGGAATTACACAAATGTGTAAATAAGCTTTGAACAGGGATCACCACTTCTATTGGATCCTTTCTTATTTACGTGGGACGCTTGAATCTTTAGAGAAGTTAACTACTGTAACAAAAGTTACAGAAATAAACTTTGAATGCTAGCTGGATTGTTCTTTTTGGTTGCCTTCAAGTTGTTTCCTTCGAAGCCTTTTGGTTTGGATCTCTCTCACTTGCACAAACACCATAAATGAGTGTGTTGATGCTGTAATCCTAAGAATGTTCCCTTGGAAATCTCATTAAAGTCAGTGGACTCTTTTTAGCATAAACATCTTCAGAATTAGAGTATTGGTCTCATTAGGGACAGAGGTAAATATGGAGGTCTTTTTAAATCTTAACTGGAGGAGAAGCTATTTGAACTCACAGGCTGCGCTTTGTGACAGTGAAGGATAATGATTAGTTGTACATTTTGCGCAAAGTGAGAAACTTCATGTTAACAATAATGTGTTTCTTGATCTTCCTGCTCTCTTGTCATCTTCATCAGGCTTTGAACTCTGCTTTGTCAGGAGCGAGAGAGGCCTTCTTTCCTCTTGAGTTCCAGTTCATTTTGTGTTTGCAGCCAAGAGGATCAAACAGTGTTGATGGAAGTGGGTGTTCACAAAAGATACACCAAGTGGTAGAAACACAAGGCATTGTTCTTCTTTTGCAGCCGCAGAGAACCCCCCTCTGCAAAAGCAGCTCCATGTTCCAGTGTGACCTCAGAAGCAACCACTTGGATGGATGTTTCCGCGATGTTGAGACTGGTTAACTGACTAGGCTTGAGGAGACCAATTAATTTTGCATGGGCTGCTCAGTGTCAGAACGAAGTGGCTAACCACCTCCTTGTTTCTGAGAGCTGATGTAAGAGTTCATTGTACATGGCCTAGCTTCTGCTTTTTTCGTGAAGGACAGATGCAGTTTTAAGTGGGAAAGACCTTAAAAAGTTGGCAATCAACAATGTTAAGTTGCTTTGCCTCTAAACACAAGCCGTGCTATTTCTGAAACATTTAGTTCTGAGTAGCTGACTTGCTGTTCATATGTACCGAACCACATACTACCAGCTTTAAAAGAAACAAATTGCAGGAGTGCACAAAACTATATATTTAATGTTTTTGCATGTGCTTGCCATGTGAATAGGTGCCAGGGTGAATGCAAAGGTAGGCCCTCCGTGCCCGCAGCCACACAATGGAAATGCGCCACTGACAGGTACAGTTGCATCTATAAAGTGAAAAAACTTAGACAAACATATTTATTAATGTGATAATTGTTTGCTTAGCTACATTTGAATTGTTATCTAGGCTTGGCTTCCCAACTCTATGGGTGGCCCAAGAAATAGTGCCAGGAAAGGCTCTGAGGGATTTGGTTAATTATTTGGATGGCGAGGTCTTGCAGAATAGGAGGAACCTGTATTGCAATCTCTCTTGTTATCAGTTTTCCAAAAATAAAAGACAAATTCCTATAAAATCCATTCAATTTCCATAAACATTTAGCTCCCAGTAATATTCCAGACATCTATTTCTTTTTGCAGTGAACTCACAAAAACAATTCAAACCCAATTAAATTATACCCTCTAACTATGACGTTCCATTTTATCCATAACCCACTCACTTCTTCCACATCTACAGCATTTTGGTGGATTTCGAAGAAAAATACTTAGTGGATGTACTTTCTCATCCTCAATATACCATGTTTTCCTATGCCTTTTCAATTTTAACATTATCTCCAAAGTATCTATTGTTAGTAGTGTAATACTTGGATTCCTACTTTTATTATCTACATCTTTATGTCATGAAATTGCAGTCGGTATAATTGTATGGTGGCAGTACTTGGAAAAAATTGTTTTTTGGGGGGGGACTACAACTCCTAGGGGCTTCCTCCTTCCCCCCAAAAGGCCCATGATAGTCTAAAGAGAAACTTCCAAATTCTGGTGAGAGAAGGTGAATCTTTGCGACTCTGGAGCGTTTTACAATATTCAAAGATTTGTAAGGTTAGTATATACACACACGCACCAGGCACTCCCCTCCAAAACATTCCTCTGCCGGGGTGACCCTTCATCGTTTGTCGTCACCAGACATCAGACTAAGCAAAACTGCGTTGCTTTTCATTTGGGAAATGCTAAGGCTTTGGCAAGCCTGTACAAGAGGTACTATTAAATTTGGAAAGGCGTGGTAACTTCACGTATAATTGACTTCGGTTAGTCTCTTGAAATGTGAGAGGTGGCGTGATTTGTGTGCTGGACTAGGCCTTGGTTTGAATCCCCACTGAGCCATGGACTTGGGCAAATCACACTCTCTCAGCCTCAGAGGAAGGCAATGGGAAACCTCTTGTGAATAAATCTGGCCAAGAAAACCCTAGCATATGGTTGCCATAAGCCAGAATGAGTTTGAAAGCAAGTCTTGCAATGTGTTTCTGACTCCAAACCGCTGAAGGAAGTAAAAATGGTAAAATTCAACCCAGAGAGATGGGGGAGAGATTTCCTTGTCGTAAGTCATACCACTCCATGCTTCATTTCCTCACCTTTGTAGTAATAGGTCCTCTTCCTTGTCTAATTTGCTGTTTACAAAGGCAGCGGCTGCCTGCTTCATTTTGCACCCCATTTTTGGCACAAGGGAGCCCGTGTCTCTCCTGTAGGTATTCGCGTCAGAAAAACAGCATCTGTTAAACAAAGGGCTGCTTGTGACTCTGCTCTTTGAACACCCAAAGCACCTGGGCTGGGGCATTTCACAAAAAGCTAGTTGTCGTCAAAACTGTCTCCAGGTTATTGCAGTAGTATTGTGGGAGTGTCCCATGCAGACAAAAGAATATCTGCTCATAAAAAAAGAGAGTGTGAAATCCCAAACTAGAATCACCAGGTTATGGGGCAATGGCTCATCTCACAAGCATTCTAGCGTAGCCGATGACGTACGGCCGTTCTTGAACCCCTGGCAAATATTTGTTCTGTCAAGGGCTTTGTTGAATGCGATGCTTCTGATTTCCTTCTCTCCCTTACAAAAATAGCTGCTATTTTAGTGCAGTGGCAATAGCTATAGTGGGTCTTTGGTATCTCCTGGGGTTTGGGACCAGGATCTCGAGTGGATAGCAAAATCTGGGGATGTTCAAGTCCCATTATATGCAATGTGGTATTATTATTATTATTATTATTACTACTACTACTACTGCTACTACAGTGGGCCCTTGGTATTCGCTGGGGTTTGGTTCTAGGACCCCTCCCTCCCATGGATACCAAAATCCATGGATGCTCAAGTCCATTATATAAATTGGGATATTATTATTACCTTGATAACCACTGGGGGTTGATTCCAGGATACCCCCCCCCTAGATACCAAAATCATGAATGCTCAAGTCCTATTATATACAATGGGGTATTATTATTACTACTACTACTACTACTACCACCACCACCATTATTATCACAGTAGTAGGCCCTTGGTTATCTGCTGGCGTTTGGTTCTAGGACCCCTCCCTCCCTTGGATACCAAAATCCATGGATGCTCAAGTCCCATTATATAAAATGAGGTATTATTATTATTTTATTATTATTATTACATTACTATTATTATCATCACAGTGTGCCCTTGGTTATCTAATGGGTTTGTAGTGAAATGTGTGGCATCAACCACTAATCTTTATACCCAGATTTTGATGATAGAGCTCGCCAACTAGTAGAATTTATAGGGACATGTGCCGATGCTTTTTGGGTGGCTTATGTATTGATCTGGTTTGCTTTGAGTGTGTATTCCTGCATGGCAAGTTGGATGGCCCTTGTGCTGTCTTCCAACTCTTATGATTTTATGAGCCTACGTAAATGGCTGAAGGAACAAGTCCGTGGCTGAATTTAGATGACTGAATTTGGTTATGTTTCCATTTTTCTTTTCAGCCGAGGTGATGTTTGCATACAGCTGCTGTTTAAAGAACAACAGTCTTGAAACAGGTTTTTTTGAAATAAGGGAGTCTAAAAATACACCCGGTTCTGGAAAAACCTGCTTCATTTCTGAATGTCTGGAAAACTGACACATGTTTGCTTACAAACTGAAAAAAGAGAGAAAGAAAATCTCCAAGTCACCCAGAGTATTTCTTTACAAACATCCTAGTATTGTGGCAAAAACCTCTGCCTTTTTCTGGTGCGATCCCATCCCTAGAGATGAATATTGAAAAGTGGAAAATTCCATGAGGATATTGAACGTTTTTAGCATCAGAGGAAACTGGCTGTGTAATTATCAGCTGGTTTCTAAAAGGGAACAATTAGGCAAGCTGGGGACGTTGCACAACTGTTGCTGCTTGCCGTCGAAAGGTACAAAACGGAACGTATTTCATGGTAGTGCGCCGATGATCCCCTGGCTTTGATAGTCTTGCGTCCACAAAGGATTTTGCAGAGTTCTTGAAGAGAATTTGGGGGACCCTTGGTATCCACTGGGGTTCAGTTTGAGGATCCTCCGTAAATACCAAAATCCGTGGATGCTCAAGTGGTCCCTCCACATTAGCTGAGGTTAGGGGTGAAGGATGCCCTACAAATGCCTAGAGAAGTGTTTTCTCTAGGAGCTTCTAGGTTCTCCAGCATAACTCTATGGTCATCTTGTGGCTGTAGTTGCGCTGGAAGACTTAGAGATTCTTAGAGAGAACATATTAATCAAAACCGCAAATAGTCAAAGCCGCAAATGTGGAGGGACAGCTTTACAACGTTGTTGTAAAATGTTGTTCTTTGTATAAGATGTCAAAATATAGGTTTGCTTTTTGGACTTCATATATATTTTTGAATACCTTCAAGCCGTGGGTTGTTGAATCTGTGGATAAAGGATCTGTGGATTAAGAGGGCCCACGGTACCTGGTTCCAGAATGTCAAGACCTAAATAGTGAAATAGGGGGCTAGGCGATCAGATCCAGACTAAGAAAACTCAGCCTGTCACAGCTGAACAAACCTTTTCTTATGCCGTGTGGCACAATCCTAAATACGCTTCTTCAGAAGTAAGTCCCACAGATTTCAGTGGAACTTACTCCATGAAAAAATTCATTTAGAATTGCAGCCTTTAGAGTTTGAAGCTCACACTGAGTAATATTCTTGTGGGCTTAGCTGGAAAATTGCAGAATGTTTTCTGGCTCACTCTGTGTAGACATGGAGGGTGACTATTCCATTAGCATCTTGTACTTGTGTGTTTGTACTTTTGCAGCGTCCTATTTATAGCTCTCAGACAGAATTTTAATAAATGCCTGCTTTTGTCAACAGCCCTGCAAGCTAATGGTACATTATTATTGCTGTGATCGTCTGAGGGCTTTATCATATTGTTTTACCTGAGGCTCCCGATGTCCTCGGCACTATTTTGTTGCTGTTTCCCCATCAACATAGAGTAACAGGTGTACTGTACTTGAAGACCAAAATAAGAAAAGCTATCACCCAGAGCAGGGATGGGCAGAGGCCATAAAACCAGAAGAAAGAAGTCCATCTCTGGTTTTGAAAAATAGGTTGATTTTTATGTTAAACCATTCAGGGCTTGCAACCTGGTCAGAGATCCAGCATCCTCAGATGCAACTACGCCAGCAAAAATTTGTTGTCTTGGCTACATCTCCCAATACTTCCCCCCCAAAAAACCTACCTCTTAAGCCATATAGTGCATTACCCCAAAGGGTGACACTGCCTGGCTTAAGACATGGGTTTTTGGGGGGTCACATTTGGTCATTAACAACCATACACCTGGGTCTCAAATGTTGCAAGGTGTTGTAAGTCTGGCTTGTATGTGTGTGTATATGTGCTTTCAAGTCACCTGTCATCCTGTGGTGACCCCATGAGTTTCTTAGGGTTTTTTTTAAGGCAAGGAATATTTAGAAATGGCTTTGCCAGTTCCTTCCTCTAAAATATAGCCTACAGCACCAATGGTATTCATTGACAGTCTCCCATCCAAGTACTAACTAGGGCTGAACCCATGTATCTTCCAAGGTTAGACAGAATCTGGTGCCTTTAGGATATTTAGGTTCAACTCTGGCATACAAGCTTGTAAATGCTGATCAAGATGCCAGCCATGAACTACTACTCCTATAGGATTCTGGAAGAGGTAGGTCTCTTTTGTGGGAGGGTTGGCAGAAAAATGGCATAAAGAGTTTTGGTTTTCTTAGGTACAGGATTTCAGGATGGAACGCCTGCTTTTCATGTATATTCTTGATGTACTGTTTGGTTTTGTTTGATGTGAAATTGACATCTAAAACCAAGATGGTAACCGTTGAACCAAGGCATAAACCTAATGCTTGTGTTATCCCATCCCTCCCCACCTTCTCTTCTTCAGAACCACAGAGCAGACCCCGAGGAACTTTTCACAAAACTAGAACGTATTGGGAAAGGATCCTTTGGAGAAGTCTTTAAAGGAATTGATAATCGGACACAACAAGTGGTTGCTATAAAAATCATAGATCTGGAAGAGGCAGAAGATGAAATAGAAGACATTCAGCAGGAGATAACTGTTCTAAGCCAGTGTGACAGCCCATACGTAACAAAATATTATGGCTCCTATCTAAAGGTAATGTATAAAGCTGCATCATGTTTTATTGAAAAACTCAATCTTTGATGGCTTTGAAGGCAAGAAAATTGTTGTGACTGTAGGAATGCTGGCAGGTGTTTTTTTAACTTTGTCAAAATTCCTGTGTTTTTACAGATCAAGGGTAGAGTATGAATTTGGCTTGTTGCTTTCATTGCATTTTGATGCTCATGTTCCAGGGGTTGTAAAATACTACAGATATGCCACCTTCCAACATGCACTAGTTGTTAGCTGCCTAACAATTTTTTTTCTTTATTTGTCATTTTTGTTGACTTTATAATAATTGATAGCGCTGATTCATACGTAATACGAAACCTAAAGGTGAATGCTTCTCCCCGCCTTCACAATCTTTTATTTTAGTTCACTACAATGGTTCTATCCTTGGATGAAGGAAACAAACAGGGCAGCTAGATCAAATTAAAAAGTAAAAACAACATTAAAATGAGACAGTACATGACAGGGAGCAAGATGGAGAGAGTTGTTCAACAGGATTCTTGCATGCATAACAAAAAGGCTGAATTTTCACTGCTTGACAAAAAGTCAGAAATGAAGACCTAAATGTTGTTTTTTCCCCCTGTGGCAACAGGGAAGAGAACTCAAAGTAACTAGGAGTGTGGACTTTGGTGTGAACAGACTATGAGCTCAGTTCTGGCATTGAGCGCACATCCTTGGGCTCATAACATGCTCAAAGAGGCATCCTATTCTTTAATTCTGTATTTTTGGGCTGCCTGGTTCTGGTTGAAAACAAGAAAGTAGTCCCAACAAGCCTGACATGTGTCTACATCTGATTTAAGAGTAGAACTTGGTTGGATGACATTTTGTGTTGAAGGGTTGGGGATACGTGCTATAATAGCGGTAACTTACCTTGGAGCCTTCATTTGTGGAACTAAGGAAGAGGTTAGAGGTGCATCTGCACTGTAGAAATAATGCAGTTTGGCACTACTTTAATTGCTGTAGCTCCAGCCTATGGAATCTTGGGGTTTGTAATTTTATGAGATCTTTAGCCTTCCCTGCCAAAGAGTGCTGGTGCCTCACAAAAATACATATCCCAGGATTCTGCAGGATGGAGCCGTGGCAGTTAAAGTGGTGTCAAACTGCATTATTTCTACAGTGTAGATGCATCCTTGGGATCCAAGCAGTGCCAGGATCCCCAGCTCATCTCTGTCTCTAGCTCTGGTGCTCTCGGATGACCAGGCAAAAGCTATAGGTGCCTTGTTAAAGTTTGTAATAGCAACCTCTTTGAGCAAACTTTGGAAGACCACAGTGCTGGCTTTCTTCTGCTGTGTAGACTTTTCCAAATCGCACCGTAACCACCCAAAGGTATCTTTGTGATCACACTGTTTGCCCCAAAATGAAGGCTTTTAAGGTTTTTCTTGCTGGCACAGTTGGGCTTTGTGAAGAGCTTGGCAAACCCCTTCCCTTCCTGATTTCTGACGGTTGGAACAAACACTCGTAGTATAAAGGTAACCTATATGCCTTCCTGGTTCTCAACGAAGTGTTCTCTATTTGCCGGTTGTATCTGGGGCATGGATGCCTTGCACCTTTATTTGCTGGCTCAGATTTCAGTCCATACTCAGGAAATGGGGTTGGCTTCAAACTCAGCCTTAGGTGGGAATGCTCAAAATAGCTGGCACACCTTTGGCATGGCAAAGTGGCTGCAGAGAGCAGTTAACCCAAAAGAAGACGGAGGGTTCTGTTAGGCTAATCATATTGGTTGAGGATGATGGCATTTGTAGTCTAGTTTATCAGGTGGGGCACTGTGTTGGGACAGGCTGCCTTAGATCAGTTTATATTTCTCACTTGAAACGTATGCCGGTTTTCACAAGAGACACTTTTTGTCAGCTAGAAATGGAAGCTGAAGCCCATCCATCTCTCAGGTGTATAAACAGCCCAGTCATTTTTTATGATCAGAGTGCTGTTTTGTGAGATCTATTAGGATCTGTTATGCTGCATCTACACTGCAGAATAAATCCAGTTTGACACTGCTTTAATTGTCATGGCTCAGTCATATGGAATTCCGAGATTTCTAGTTTTGTTAGTCTTCTCTGTCTGAGAGCTCTAGTGCCACAACAAACTACAAATCCTAGTATTCCATAGGATAGAACCATGATGACTAAAGCTGTGTCAAACTGCATTAGTTCTGCAGTGTAGATGCAGCACAACGATTGTAATAAATAGATATTTCAGTCTCACAAAACAGGATTTTGATCACAAAAATGATTGGATATACCTGAGGAATTGATGGGCTTCAGCTTTCATTTCTGGATGACGAAATCTGACTATTGTGAAATCAAATATTGTAATCATAAGGCTATAAAATACAATCAATGCAGTGTGTAATAATTAGTTTTAAAATGTAATAAATAATAAAGGACATGTACAAACCACACTTAAAGCAAAAACAAAAAATCTAATGGAAAGTAGAACTAGAACTTATATGTGGAAAACCTGTCAGATCAGCCCCAGAATAAGACAGGAGGCCAATGAAGATGGTCAAAGATGCTTTAATTGTGTGAACCAAGGAGGAAAAGTCTTTCTGCTCAGTTTCTGACCAACTACAGTTCCCAGAAATCCACAGCATTGAGCCATGCCAGTTAAAGTGGGGTCTAAGTGGATTATTTCTGCAGTGCAATGGCAGCCCTAGTCTACAAGTCACCAAAGCATGGATTATTGAAGCTGGGGGCATTGCTGTAGAAACTGGCACACTGCCCCAAAGACAATCTTACCTGCATTTCTAGGAGATGCAGCGGATGAAGACAAACCTTTGAAACGTTCCCAGAGAAACCACCCCAGTGCTTCTTGTATTAAGCTCTCAAGTCCCAGAGCATCTTGTCTGGACAAAGTTCTAGCCTCATCTGATCAGCAGGAGCTTCTCCTTTGATCTCAGAACTGGACATTTCGTTGATGATAATGACAACGTCGTTCCAAAATAATTTCCTGATCAGGATTTAATGTCATGCCTTCCTTCGTTCATATTCTCTGCAACATAAAAGCTTGCATGCTGTTTTAACAACAGATATTCTGCTACTAGTCTAACCACCTGCCTTAAAATTATAGGCATTTTCTTTTCTTTTCTGCAAAGAGCCTTCGTAAGCAAAATGTGAACTGGCATATTTTCCTCACCCATGCAATTATTTCTTTTAGTTGCTCTCTTAACTGCAAGGTCAGGTCTTTTCCAAAACTGATATTTTTTCACCCAACCGTTCCTTAAAATTATTTTCACAATGGCTTCAGGATAAAAAAGAACTTTCTTTGCTTTCCCAGAATGTTGAACAATACTTTGGGAAATGTTCTTTGCCAAATGGTTGCAAACGCAACAGTCTGTGTTATAGAGTAAATAAACATCCTAACACAAGAACTCATATTTAATTCCATGTTAAAAAATGATGATGGTGTTATATTTGATTCTACTACCTCTTTCCTTTTCATCCTGGAGAGAAGTGACCAGTGGGGTCCCACAGGGCTCTGTCCTGGGCCCAGTGCTATTCAACATCTTTATCAATGACTTGGAGGACAAAATTGGGGGCATACTTATCAAATTTGCAGATGACACCAAATTAGGAGGAGTAGTTAATACTCCAGAGGACAGGATCAAGATTCAAAATGACCTGAACAGTCTAGAAAACTGGGCCAAAGCTAACAAAATGAAATTCAACACGAAGAAATGTCAGGTATTGCACTTAGGGCAGAAAAATGAAATGCACAGATATAGGATTTGGGACACCTGGCTGAATGAGACTACATGTGAAAGGGATCTGGGAGTCCGAGTAGACCACAAGTTGAACATGAGTGAACAGTGCGATGCGGCAGCTAACAAAGCCAATGCGATTAAGGCTGCATCAATAGAAGTATAGTGTCTAGATCAAGAGAAGTCATAGTGCCACTCTATTCCGCTCTGGTCAGGCCCCACCTGGAATATTGTGTCCAGTTTTGAGCACCACAATTAAAAAAGGACATTGAGAAACGAGCCATGTGTCCAAAGAAGGGCGACTAAAATGGTGAAGGATCTGGAAGCCATGCCCTATGAAGGACGACTTAGGGAGCTGGGGATGTTTAGCCTGTAGAAAAGAAGGTTAAGAGGTGATATGATAGCCCTGTTTAAATATTTGAAGGGATGTCATTGAGGAGGGAGCAAGCTTGTTTTCTGCTGCTCCAGAGAATAGGACCCAATGGAGCAATGGATGCAAGCTACAGGAAAAGAGATTCCACCTCAACATTAGGAGGAACTTCCTGACAATGAGGGCTATTTGACAGTGGAACACACTCCCTCAGAGTGTAGTGGAGTCTCCTTATAGGTCTTCAAACGGAGGCAGGATGGCCATCTGTCGGGGATGCTTTGATTGAGATTTCCTGCATGGCACAATGGGGTTGGACTGGATGGACCTTGCAGTCTCTTCCAACTCTATGATTCTATTATTTTTTAAATTTCAGATTGGCCTTTTTTAATCTGAAAAAAGCCAGAAGATTTAATCACTGTTTGCTCTGAGGGGAATTGAGTAGCCTTCACTATCCTGAATGAGATGTGGTTAAATCTGGCAACATACCATACAGACCACACTTAAACCACACTTATGGCTTTCTTATTTGACCTGTATGATGGGAAATGGATTTGTTATAATGCCAGTATAGGGAGGTTGGGTTTTGGATTCATTTTTAGGAAGGAACACCTTTTCCTGGGAAGGGTGTTTGGAGGGACGCCCCTGGAACATAGAGAATTCAAAGAAGGGATATAGTGGTTGAGTTTTGAGGGAATTGCTGCTGTCTTTCTTAATATTTGTTAACTTAATATTTGTTATATTATGATTGTGAGAGCAATTTCACATTTGGGAGAATTAAATACAATAAAGCACATCACTCATCACCCCTCTTTGGCTCTCGCACTTCAGGCATCCATACCAAAGAAGGTATTGCTTGGAAAGCAATGATGTTAGTAATCTGGATGTGTGAACTTGCCATTAGGCTACCAAACCAAAAACTCCCAGAGGTATATCTGGCTCGGAGGGAATTCCTGTAAAGATAGACTGATGTCTTTCTTGTGTAAAGAGAGATTGATCTATCTCTCTCACTCTTTTTTATGGTAGCCTTTTCCTTTGGACGGTGGGCACCCAATAAATCCAGAGCCTCATAAAATCTTGTTCACATACCCCCCTTATCCCAAACCACTCTGCTTTATTCTCTGTTGTGTTCCTAAATATATTCTGCTCCTGTCTTGCATACCTTCCCCAGCCTTTTCCCCATTTTTGCTTGCTTTCCTTCCCCTTCTTTCCACGGCCTTAAGAGATAATGGTACATGATTTCAGCCATTTGAGGAGTTTCTTTGTGAACTGAAGATCATGAGTACCAAATAATATTAAGCAAAATTGTGAGGTAGGAGATAAAACAATGTTGACTTACTCCTCCGTTGTTTCTTGCCCAGCTTGCAGTTGCAAAGTGTGTGGGAGGGTGAGTCTTGCTTTCTTCTGGACTTTGTGGTAAGATGGAATGAGCCCAAGAGATGTCTGTGTTTTTACAAAAGGGTACAATAACCTTTCTTGAAAAGTCTGACACTTGATCTGCCTTCATTTCTAGGGCACAAAGTTATGGATAATAATGGAATACTTAGGTGGGGGATCAGCATTGGATCTGGTAAGTATTTGTTGTTGTTTTTTCACTTTCTAATTGTAGGTGAGCCATTTTTATTCTTACAAATGCAGTCTTGTAACAGTTTACTAGTCACTAGTGAATGGCTAGTTGCTAGTCAACTCACTTGCCAGGTATTAGAGCCTTTCAGTAAACGTATACCTTCAAACCATCTAAATATCTATCCCTGAGGAAAATATGTGGTTTCCAAACACTCTTTAACACTGCAAGCCTATTTCTAGGTTTAATAATTTGCTCACAGTATTTAGATTCTGGAACCAACTGAGCATTGCTATACTGTTAGTGACAGGTGGGTTTGTTTATAGTGCATTAGTGTTCGAGGTGTTCTGTAATTTGCTCCAGATTGTAAACCATTTTGTTACTGTTTTTTTAAAAGTGCTCTCAGTAATAATATATCCTCTCCCCCATCTCTTTGCAAGTACTTTGTCAGTTAGATAGCTCTTGCTTCCATTTGCAGACGGATAACTAAGGCTGACTGTGTCTACCAAGTGAGTCAGCGTCTGGGCAGGGTTCAGACTTTCTTGGTCCAAGTCAAACACGCTTTCCACCGGTGCAGACCGACTCTTGTCATACAGCACTCCTGTTGACTTAAGGACTACAAGCCCTAATTGTCGATGGACGTGATTGCAGACTGTCTGCCATGTCTTCCCCCTCCTTGTTTTAACAGATTAAAACAAAGTAGATAACACACACACTGCTTTTTAGTAGGCATTACCCTTGTTGCTATTTTAAAAGTGTCATGAATAAACTAAAAATAAAACTGGGATGTTTTGCTTGCTCTGAATATGCAGAAATGTTTCCTCTGAAAGCAGGTCCAGGGAGTGTACCATGAAACCCAAGAACGGTTAATATTCAGTGTTCAAACTGACCTGGCTTTTCCATTTTTGGCAGTTTAAATTAAAGCCATGAAAGGACCCCATTGCTTTATGACAAATGCAGCGTTCATGATGGATGCCACATAGGAGGGACTGAAAAAGCAAAGCGCTTTGGGTGGTGTTGTGTGGTTTTCCCCTATCCCCCAGTCCAGCTCCACCACAGCCCTGCAGAGGAGTCCCACCCTTTTCCTGTAAGATAATAGTGCTCAGTGTTTACGCTCCTGAGATCCAAGAATATTATTAGGAGTGAGTTTTATGACATTTTTCTCAGCTCTGTGGCATACTGTGCCTTTGTCACACTCGAATTGCAGCACCTGCTTATGCATAGCCTTCCGTTCAACCCCAACAGCTGCCTTCTGCTCCTCTCAGCAGGAACTAGGAAGGCAGGAAGAAAAATAATGGCTCTCTGCTGTCATGTAGCAAGTATCTTGCAGGGCAAGGAGAACAGACTTCCAGGAGAACTGGAGTATATTCACATGTACAGTCATCTGTAACATGTTGCTTTGAACCATCTTGCCTTAGTGTTGCAGTTAAAGAATGTGTATCTTGACAGGCGTCAGGAACAGATCACATCACCTCAAACAGTACTCTTTGATGATACTGAGACATGCATGTTCTGCTTAAGGTCCTCAAATGACGTCTGTTCAAGGGTTGGATACTTGAGGAGATTCATCTCTTGGTGATGTTAATAGGGGCTTGTAATAATAATAATAATAACTTTATTACAGCCATTTGGCCAGCACAAATAGGGGCTTGTAAGTGACCTATTAGTCTCAGCGCTTATCGATACCTTCATAGCCTGGTTGTCTGTAAGGTAGTAGCCTATGGCAATACCAGGGGACATCATTACAGTATATAGGGTGCCATCCTGTTGGTGACGTATGCAGACTTCCATCTTTTTTTTTTTTTTTTGGTAGTTGCAGACGTTGATGTCTCTTCCACACTTCATAATGACTGAAGCACCCCTCAGGACTAGAGTAACACTACAGTTTCATGCTCTAAACGTCAAGGGTGGGCAACTCGAAGCTGTTACAGGGTCACATTGCCATCCCTGAATTAGGAACCTTGCAGGGCCATTGCTCCTCACCTCACCAGATTCACTTTTTTTCGGGCAGAGGAAGGAGTTGTGGAAGGCAGTTTTGCCAAATTTTTGGTCCAGGAGATTGTGGGTTTTTTCCAACAGGAAGTGATCCAGAGCTCAACTTCTTTATCTGTGTGTGTGTGTGTGTGTGTGTGTGTGTAGCCTCCTCCTGGGCCAAAAACATCCAGAGAAGCAAAAACTATGGCAACATGGTCCCATATATCCCCTAGGAGATATTTGGAAGCAAAATAGGGGAGATCCCTGAGGTGTTCTGGGGGCCACATGTGGCATAAGGGCCACACTTTCCCCATCCCTGCGCTATACTTTTCTGTAAAATGCTGCAGCCCTCAAAACATTGTGGATATCTGCTTGATAGTGTTTCCAAGTTACTTATGCTGTTTGGCTTATTTATGGTGTGCTTCTTGTAGAAGCTACATAAATGCATCTTAACAACTGGTGATGGCCAGGGTTACAAAATAACTTTTATGGCGTATTCTTGTTTTCTCCGTAAAGCTCCGGGCCGGCCCGTTTGACGAGTTCCAGATTGCTACAATGCTAAAGGAAATCTTGAAAGGCCTTGACTATCTACACTCAGAGAAGAAAATCCACAGAGATATAAAAGGTGTGTATTTGAGCAAGCAGAAGGGCAAGATCCATTCAAGCACGAGTGCTTTCTCTTTCTAAATCAGGCATTCCACTTTCTTCTCCCTTCAAGCTGCCAACGTGTTGTTGTCAGAGCAAGGAGATGTCAAACTTGCGGATTTTGGAGTTGCGGGACAACTGACCGATACACAGATTAAGAGGAACACCTTCGTAGGCACACCGTTTTGGATGGCCCCTGAAGTCATTCAGCAGTCAGCCTATGACTCAAAAGTAAGGCTCTTGTTGTTTTGTGTGTTTTAGAGAGATCCGTGACCACAGTCATGCCCCATCATGTAGAAAATGTCTCCAGGTAAAAGACTGATAGCTCTGTGACAACTTAACACTGTGACCTCTCCATTGACCTGCTTAATCTTATGAGATTATCTTTTTAAAGTGCAAATTTTAAGCCCTAATGATAATAGTTAAACAGCCCAAAATTGCATGGAATGTGAAAAACCAGCAGCGGGGATCTTCTGTGTTAATGTTAGGGTTAGGAGCAAAAGTGCCCAGCTGCATATTGCTGTTTGATTCTGGCTCTCGGCCTCTTGCAATTCAGCAAGCTTCATCGTCTGTCCTGCTCATTCCCCGAAGAAGAATTCCCTGCTCTAATCTTAAAATCCCAACCAGTTCTGTAAACAGTGGGATGGTACATACACACTTGCTTGGATGGTTTTTGTGTTGCAGAGGCACAGCCGTTCCTCTTCCCTCGCTGCTGAGCTGTTGTCGTTTCTTTTCTCTGCTTCCTGTTGGGCTCTCTTTCACACTGCATAATCTCACCCATCTGCTTTTTTCTTTCTCCTGAGTGAGCACTTCCCCAATTTGCCGTAAGCATGACCGCAAAGATTATTCAGCTGAGGAAAATTTGCCAGTAAAAAAGTTGGTATTGAAAGAATATGCCAGGTTCCATATTGACAGACATTCCTATGTGATTCAAGCACCCTCGGACACAGGGGTCTGCTGTGTGTGCAGACCATTTCAGTTTGGTATAAAGCTGTAGCCTTTGTGCATCATAGCCTGGAAGAGGACCTTAACAGGCTGCGGAGTTCCTGTCCTAAAAAAGCTGTGTTGCCCCTACCCCTTCTCTTGGGTGTTGAGAAAAGGACTTGTAACAGGTGGATGGTGTTCCTTTTTAAATGGACAGGCTTTTAATGTAACTCATAGACTTGTAGAAGTTGGAAGGGACCACAAGGACCATCTAGTGAATGCACAACTGAAGCACTCCCGACAGATGGATATGCATCCTCTGTTGAAAGACCTGCAAAGTCAGAGAATCCACCACCCTCTAAGGCAGTCCATTCCCATAAAGCTCTTACATTACAGAAGAGTAGTGTCCAGAACTGGACACAATACTCCAGGTGAGGTCTGATCAAAGCAGAAAAGAATGGCACTACTACTTCCCTCTATCTGGCTACAGTGCTACTGTAACTGTGCTTTAGTATAATTCTAGTAGTGAATATTGGGATCCATTGGAGCTGGGACTTTCCCTTCTTCTTATCTCATCCCTTGGTGGCACCAGAAACATTTCCCAGTTCTTTGGAGCATGCTTTTAGGTTGGACCAGGGAGTACAGAAGGAAAGGAGGATCACCAATTTCACTGGAAGCGAAGGGGTCTAGTAGAAATACACTGTTGGATCCCAGCTGTAATTGATTCTTGTTCTGAGCCACATTGAGTCCCAGTTTAGGTAGGAGACAGGATATAAATCAGATTTATGGTTGTTGTGGCTACTGTTTCACTGTTCAAAATGACTGATCTCGTGCGAATTGAGATGTTCTTTTCTTTGCCCGCAGGCTGATATTTGGTCATTGGGAATCACCGCCATTGAACTGGCCAAAGGAGAGCCGCCCAACTCAGACATGCATCCAATGAGAGTGCTCTTTCTCATTCCCAAGAACAACCCTCCCACCCTAATAGGAGATTTCAGCAAACCCTTTAAAGAGTTTATAGATGCATGCCTCAATAAGGACCCAACGTTTGTGAGTATTACTTTTTGTTTCAGTATTCAGAATTTGGAATGAATGTTACATGTTGCTTGTCCTGTGGCATGAAAGGCAGCAATAAGCAAAACAAGCAAACTTCAGTGGTCTGTGTGATGTTGAGGCATATGCAATCTACCTTAGGAAAGGGGTACACAGAATATGCCCATGTAGTTTGATACTTTGCTACAACATTGAGACGGGTTAAAAAGAAATCAAAGCTGTACTGATTTTAAAAAGAAATTTGAATCTCAAAAATGGAGGAGTGGGCAAGGTAAAGAGATTTCCTGAGTCATGGAGTTCCACAGTCTCCAGATATTCTCTCAGCATTGCAGCCAGAAGTGCCTTGGCTACAAGTGAGATAGAAAGAAAAGCCTGAGGACAGACTGGAAGAGGAAGGGGACAGGTCTATGGGGTCCTGCCTAAAGCCACTTAAGGCTTTAAAAGTAATCTCCAGCAAAAAGGAATTGATGCCATGTGTCTCTTACAGCGTCCTACAGCAAAAGAACTCCTAAAGCACAAATTCATTCTGAAGAATGCCAAGAAGACATCTTACCTGACGGAGCTTATTGATAGATTTAAGAGGTGGAAAGCAGAAGGACACAGTAGTGATGAAACTGATTCTGATGGTTCTGATTCGTAAGTATGGATTTTTAGACTGTTTGCTGGGGAAGGGGCCAGGAGGTTGAAGAGTTCAGCTTGAGAATGCAGTCTTAGACAGAGTGTGATTCTTGCTATCTGCTATTGGAGTTGGTGCTTTAGGGCACTAACCAGGGGGTCTGATAGGCTTTTAAAACTGCTTTTCTAGCCTAACCAGTCATTCTCACCAGATTCCTTCACACTTCTGGCTTTATAGCGGCATACATCTTCACCCCAGCAAAAATGTCCCTTCCTTTCATGTGGAAAAGATAGAGTGCATATGAGTTTTCTCTGATGTTTTCAGGAAGACATCTAAGCCCGTCTCACTTGAAAATGGTGTGTGTGTGTGTGTGTGTGTGTCCCCATTCCTTCTGCTACTGCTTGCTTGGTGATAGGGCTAGCAGCTGGAAAAAAAAACTCCCCAGTGAAAAAGAACAGCAGTGAGTATGTGAGAAAGTGGCAGAAAAACATACAGGCCCCAGTGAATGTTTGAAGCGTTGGCTGAACCTAGCATGCTTCAATCATTGCTTTGTGGAGGTGTTCTGAGCCCACCACTAGCATCCAGCAGCGGTTGAAGCAGACCCTCCACTCCAAAAGTGGAAAAGAGAGGTGGGAAACTTCTCAGCTTGCATCCCTACTGTGTGGTGCAGCAGCTAAGCAGTCCCCGCTACACACACACGTAGGCTGGCATCCTGTTAGTGGCATATACAGGAGTAAGCCAACTGTACACCTGTGTGTGTCTTTTTTGGTTGAGGCCGAGGATGGTATTCCACTTTTCCTTTTACATTGCAAAAACACACAAACCCTGAACTACTGCGGAGTTCCTGTAGCCCCCACTGGTCATTCTATGCCTGATGGATAATGACTGTGTGCGTGTGTGATCATAGAAGTGTCTGGCTATGTCCCTGCAGCCAGACACGAAACGATAACCATCTAAAATGTCCAGGGACCCCAGAAGACCTCCATGGGGGATGTACTCATTTTGTGTCTGGCTACAGAGCCATAGCCAGACATTACTCCAGAACCCTACAACTTTCAACACTCATGGACTGGCCAGAGTTGGGGGCTGCAGTGAGTCTACAGTAGGCAAATGGTCAGCTGTTCTGCATGCAGAACTATTTGGATCATACAGCATTTTAGCCTATTACAAACTTGTATTACAGACTCAGTTTGCAGCCTTTCTAAAGTCTGCAGGTTGGAAACCTCTGGAGGGCCCCTGTGGCCTACTCTGCTGTGTTAAAAGACACTTTGAATTTCGCTGATGACAGGATTTATGGTATTTCTCCCCCTTTTTTAAGTGGGAGTCAGTGAGATTTGGAATTAGTATTTGTTTCTGCTTCAGTATGCTTCAGTAGCTCTCCTTCAGCAACACATAACCTGCACAAGTGTGGCTGCAATACAGGTCTTTCCAATTAACATGCATAGAGGCTTTGACGTGGGTGGGCCCCTGATGCAGTAGCCCAGTTGTCTGAAACTTCTGGTGTTGTTCTTTTTTACCCTTGCCCATTAGTGAATCTAGCAACAAGGAGAACAATTCTCATCCAGAATGGAGTTTCACTACAGTTCGGAAGAAGCCAGATGCCAAGAAACTGCAGAACGGAACAGTACGTCCAGCCAGAATCTTTTTTATTCTCAAATCCTTGGAAGCTGTTTCAGTCGAAGTGCTAACTCTTGGTACTTGTGTGAAGTAGAGCTCAATGTCACACTCGCATGCACAGCATTATTCCTTGTCTTAGCAGGAGTGTTTATAGAGTTGTTAGCCATCCCATTATCAAATTTATCTGAATTAAGTGATGAGTATTAAAAGGTATTGTTGTGCTTGTTACTGTTGCTGTTATTAATGAAAGGTAGGATTTTCAAGTCTGAAGTACAAAATGGTGAAAGGTTACTGGACTTCATGTAGCCTATATTTACTAAACCTTGTAGAATATTTTAACTACAGTGCGCCCTTTTTTTACGTGGGGGATCCGTTCTGGAACCCCCCTGCGTAAAAAAACGCATATGCTCGAGCCCCATCGAATGTAATAGGGCTCGTGTATGTGGAGGAGGCGGCCATGGGCACACACCCCATTAATCTAAATGGGGTGCACTGCCCCTTCCTCTCCACTTGGCTTTCAGCATATGCTGAAAGCCACGTATAGTGCGTCCACATATGACGCGGGCGCACTGTACTGGTATTTTATCACTTGTTACTAGGGATGTGCTTATAGGCCATCAATTGGATCATAAAGGAGCAAGGTCTTTTTTCATATTTTAACTTTTTAAATATATATTTAGTGTTTTATTGACTGGCTGCCTTTAGCCTCTTTGGGGAGGCAGGTTGAGAAAGAAGAGCATTATTAGGCCCAGGAGAGGCCTTTTTTTAACAGGAGGTGAGTGGCAGTCCCTTGTGGTTCCTTTCCTGTTTCATATGAAGTCTTCTCCTGTCCATTTGACCCTGGAAAGCCATTGTGGGTCAGAAAAATACCCCTTTTAAGATCAGAGTTTCTCAGCCAGGGCTCCATGAGAATTCACTAGGCGTTCCTCAAGAGACTGTGAATGTAGGGTGGGAGAAGTAAGGGTGTTTTTTTTTAAGCTGTAGATACCATCATTTTTATTTGAGACCCGAAAATTATTTCAAGGGTTCCTCCAGGATAAAAAAAGGTTGAGAAAGCCTACTCTAGATAAGTGGTGGCTTCTCTGTCAAACAGCAGCAACACAATTATTTATTTAAATATTTATAATCCACCCTCTGTCCAGATATCTGAGGGTGGCATACAGTAAAAACTGGTAAAACCAGTCATTCTGTTTGAATACTGCCTTTTCTAACTTCCAGGACCAAGATCTCATGAAAACGCTGAGCTGCTTAACCATGATCATCACACCTGTATTTGCTGAGGTGAGTCTTTTTGACCTCTGCTGCACAAGCAGAAAAGCATGGGTGGCAAGGTTGCAACATCCTGAACTGTTATCGTGTTCTTCTGCACTTCTCAGCTTAAGCAGCAAGACACCAACAATGCCAGCAGGAAGAAGGCCATTGAAGAACTTGAAAAAAGCATCAATTTGGCAGAGACAACATGTCCGGGGATCACCGACAAGATGGTGAAGAAACTTATGGAGAAATTTCAGAAGTAAGTGAGCATCTGGGCTTCCTTTCTTAACTTGTGGTATCTCTTGCAGTGTCTGCCAGAGACTGTGAAGGCTGTTGTTTTACTTCTTGGCTGCTCTGTGCATCTGGAAGGGGTACTAGAAAGAGCAGAGAGGCAACCTAAGATTGGTAGTTGCAACTACGGGTAGAAAGAGTTTGAGGATGGAGAGGAGAACGGTTAGTGCAGTGGTCCCCAAACTGTGCTCCTTAAGGGATTTTGGACTTTAGCTCCCAGAATCCCAGACTGTTGGCCAACATGGCTGAGGCTTCTGGGAACTGAAATCCAAAATCTCTTAAAGGGCACAGTTTGGGGACCACTAGGTTAGTGGGTGGTTAGACAAGTTCTAAGAAGGCTGCCCTGTTGGGACCTGGGATCTTCCACACTACACACTTAAAGCACTGTGATTGCACTATAACTGCCAAGATTTGTAGTCTATTAATTTAATTCACTTTAATGTAATGTCTAGCCTATCTTTCTCCCAGCATAGGGCCCCAAGGCAGCTTACAAGCAATTAAAAAAATACAGGTTGACCCTTTTACCCAAAATGGTTGGGACTAGATGCGTTTTGGATTTTGGGTTTTTTCAGATTCTAGAATACTTGCTTATACTTAATGAGATACCTTGGAGATGGGACTCGAGTCTAAACACAAAGTTCATTGCTTCATATACGCCTTACACACATACCCTAGAGATAATTTTATATGTACTGTTTTTAATAGTTTTGTGCACGAAGCAAACGTTAGTATACATAAAACTGTCTGAAAGCAAAGGGGTCATTTATCTCAGGCAACCATGGAAAAAGTTATGGAGTAATTCAGATGTAATAAAGTGAGTGATCTGTTGAGAAGGAGAATGTGGAATGCTGGAGGTGACAGGTTTGAAGGAATAGCTGCCTTGAGTCCCTGTACTGCAAGGAAGGTGGAGAAATAATAATAATAATAATAATAATAATAATAATAATAATAATAATAATAATAATAATAATAATAA
>NC_056528.1:31915745-31932733 GCF_019175285.1 Sceloporus undulatus
GTTGTCTAAAAGTCAGTCAAGAGGAGAGATCGAGATTAGTTAATTAGGTCCAGCTAGGATTATGATCACAGAGTAACCATGTGGGCATATAGACCGTCCCCTCATTTAGTTCAGTAGAGTGGAACGAGAAGAGGTCCCCATGTTTGGAGGCCAAAGGTGGCATAGATAGGTCTCTCCACATTTAATGTCATAGTCATGGGACAAGCAGACCACCCAGACTTGACCAGACTACAAACCCCAGGATTCCATAGGATGTTGTCATGATGGTTTAAAGTGGAATCATAGCACTGTATTTGTGTGCTGTAAAGGGTCCCCCAGCGACTGACACCTTTCTCTCTCTGTGCCCTCTCTTCCCAGGTTTTCTGTGAATGACTCCTCCTAAGCAACGGATGCTGTTCCACACGGACCCAGTATAGGCCACCAAAACCTACTCTAAGCTTGGCAATGCTTTGGTCATGAGCTCCTTGTGCCTTTTTGGATCATTGCGACGTATTTGATGATCGGGGATTTAAAAGGACTGAACTCCACTATTTTGTGATGGGTATACATGGCTTTTTTTTCTTCTTTTTTTTTTTTGTATTTCCAGGACATTCTTTTTTTTGTAAAGAGCAACTTTTAATATTGTAGTTTTCACCTATTTAATCCAGTTGGAAACAAACAAACACACACAACAACAGTGAGGGCGCAGTATTGCTTCTAGATGTAACCCAGAGGCGCTACCGGTTGCCAATTTCCACAGGTGAGATCCGGGGTCTCAAGGGTTCATCGGACTTGCACCCCCTTTACTTGAGTTTGTAGAAAGTACGTGTGCCGGCGACGTTTTCTTACTCTCTGAAAGGAGACCCAGTGTCTTCTTGTTCCTTTTGTTAGAAGTACTTGCGCAGAGTGATAGCGCTTCTAAAGTCACTGAAACTAGCTTTTAAAAAACCAGCTTTTTCACACAGACATAATAATAAGCACTTCCGCTTGTGGGATGTTAACCGTAGCACCTGCTTGACCACCCTATTTCTTCTAGCCTTTACTTCGGCCCCCGTAAACGTCAACGCGACAACTGCGACGATTATCACCTACCTTTGGGGAAATTGGTACAGTATTTTAGGCAGCTCTGTGATCACCTCCATTTTGAGAGCAATATATGTCAATAGCTTTGCAAGTTTTAACATGTAGCGACTGATTTAGAGCTTAGTGTACAGTTTGTATGTATTTTACCTTGTAGAACAGGATTTCCCCCCCTGGTAAGTCATTCATCATGGTAAGAAATTTTTAAAGCAATATAGTTGAAGGGCAGAGGGGAGGCTTTTTTGGCAATAATGGACACAATCTGGTTTAATTTAATATATTTTTCCTCTATTTTTAGTATAAATTTGGGGAAGGGAGTATTAGCTCATTCTGTGTTTGGGACCTTGGAGGAAAAACTGTGGCGTGAGATAAATACCTCGCAAGCAGGTAGAAAAGCGCGAGACCAGCTTTTTGTGCGGTTGTGTTTTGTTTCGTTGTTTTCCCTTTCCTGTAAGATATTTATACACTTAGGTTCTTTATCAAACACATTACGTAGATTGCATCGCCATACGTTTAATTCCCCCCCACTCCGACGTGTATTTTAAATACGTATTTACCAGTTAATATGCAAATAACTGAGTTATAGATATTCTTTCACACACACACAAAAAAGATAGTACTGTGCATTATGGAGTGGTTTTTTTTTCTTTTCATAAAAGGTAGATAAAATTATAAACTTTGCTTTCGGGTATATATTTATGGTACTGTTTAGATGGGGTAATCTCTCTCTTTTTCCTTCCTTCCTTTTCGACCCAATATGTATATTATGCTGAAGTTTGAAGTGGGGTTGTATTTCAGTCCTTAGCTGTGGAACTGTTGGTGTAAATTTATTTTTGATAAGAAGTCTGGATGTGTTTAATTTTATAGTTCAGATCTGCACATTTTTTGTTTTTGTTTTTGCACAAAAGTCATTTTTAAAGGATTCGAAGTATATCTGCCAAATATCGAAGAGTTAATGGAGTGCAAGCAAATATTGATGATGTTTTTTTTAGTTAAAAGTTGCCATTACATCCTTTTTTAAGAAAGAAAAATAGATATAAAGACACTGGCAAAGAAGACGGTGGTTGGAATTGCAAAGGGCAGTTATTTTCAATGGTGCCTACACTGTAAAAAAAAAGAAATTACTTTTAACTCCTTTGTTTTGATTTTAAAGAAATGTTTGTTAAAAAAGAAAAATCTTTCATCGCTATATAACTGAAAACGCAATTAGAAATTTATATCTTGAGGGGAAAAAAACAAAGTCTGGACATAGTTTTTGAAAACAATAATGTTATGGATTAAAGAAAAAATATTTTTATAAATGTAAAAGCAGCAAAAAGTTGTAAATACAGTTGATCTGAAGCTTTACGGAAACAACTGCGTCACCGATACAGAACTGTAGTGCTCTTCCCTGTAGCTTTTAGTCCTGTAAATCTGTTTATAGACGAAGCTTCTTTCAATGTTGTTTTGGGGGTAGCGGGGGGCAAGCGAGGGGCAGCAGAAGGTGGAAAGGTTTAAAACAAATAAATATTTAAGTTCTGTAATGCCTTCTGGTCCTCATTTGTACTATTTATGTTTTTAAAAAAAGGTTCATACAATCGGGGGAAAGGATGATTGTCCCACTTCTTACAAGACTTCAACCTGGAGAAAGGGAAGTACACTCGTCCCTCCATATTCACTAGGGTTAGGGGCACAAGATCCCCGTGAATATGGAAAAAGCACCAATAACAAAAACCCACCATGTTTTTCACCTGAGAGGACACCTCTCTAGGTCCTCCAGGGCAGTTCTGTGGTCAATGTCCAACAGACACTGACCATAGAGTTGCGCCGGTGGAGCTACAAAGGCCCAGTAGAGTATTCCCTCTATGAATCTCTAGGTCTTTCAGTGCAACTTTTAGTTAAAGTTGACCATAGAGTTGCACTGGAGGACGTAGAGATTCCTAGAGAGAATATTAATCAAATCCACAAATATCAAAGCCGCAAATATGGAGGGATGAGTGTATTCCTCTACATTTAACTAGCCTACTAAATCTTATCTTCAAAAACAGGAAAGTTAAGAGTCTGAGTGAATTGTTTTTTGTAACAGACAGTTCTTTTTTTAGGTATGGAAGCCTGTCATAAGCTACAGCATAACCATGATCCTGTATGGCACAGCATGGCATAATAGGTTTTGCAGGCAGAACTACACCACGTTGTCCACGCAACTCAATCCTGATCCACTACAGCACCCTTTGGCCATTCTGTGGCAGATGGAAAATGGGAGCAGGCAAGATTGGAGAAACATCTGGCTGTGTCCCTGTAACCAGATGTAAAATCACATCACTGGGATCCGATGAACGTAGCGGTTCCAGCAGGTGATGTAAACATTATGCTTTTGCAGCGATTCCCAAACTCCTGCCTTCCGGATGTTTTAGACCTCAGTTCCCAGCATCCCAGACCGTTGGACAAGATGGATGAGGCTTCTGGGAGCTGAATTCAAAACACCTGAGGGACCAGAGTTTGGGAATGTCTGAGTCACAGGGACACAGACATTTCTCCAGCCGCCTCTGCCGCTTTCCACCAGCCACAGCGGTTAAATAGTAAGTCTGGACATTAATGGTTGCAAAGTGTAGAAGAGAATGCCACCAACAATGAAAAGACATTTACAAAGTATAAGGCGTACTTGTGCCACTAGGAGAACTTCAGCATATATGTCAGACTGAAAAGACAGTGTACAGTAGTTACAGGTGGTATTAGTGACTCTTTACATCATATGAACCTACATACCTTTTCGCCTCATCCATTCCAAGGAGAGAACTGTATTTCTGATGGTAAGCACTCTAGGGCCAGTTTTTAATTGGGACAGGAAGAAGAGAAGCATACTGGAAGCATTGACATGAGTTGATGCTGTTGAACAGAACTTAAAGTTGCCCAAAACATATTCTTTGCCTTCCTGCTTGGACTGAACAGGTCAAGGATGAGACCCTGATAATACAAACAAAGGTAAGCTACTCTTTCCGTGACACATTTGGTATTCTTAACACGAGCAGCATAAAGAAATTACAGTACGCTTCCCTATCTGTTCTGGGATCCTTTTAAGGAGGAGGAGGATGCTTACATTGTACTTAAAAGGCAGCTAGAATTGAACCCCAGTTCAACAGTTTCTGTTTCCCCTTTAGCAGACTTCATTCCACCCCTTCTTTCACTTGCCTTTTACTAACCCTGGTAAAAGTCACACTGACTCAGCTTGGTGATATTCAGCTCTCCGAGGAAATGAAACTATGCCTTAAATCTGTAACTTGCCGCACTATAACTGTATCCCGTCTCCCAAGTACGGACTGAGTCAAGGAGAGCAGGAAGAAGGCCAGCCTACCTTCGGTTTGATTTTTACTAATCCGATGCGTAACACCTGAATCACTTCCTTTTGCAGGTCAGAGAGTCTTTTGCATTGGCAGATTATCCAGTTTCCACGTCCCAGAGGTGTAATTATCTGCAAAAAACAGCAATGTACAAGGTACCCACTGCTTTTCTTTCTCCCGTTATTGCCCAGTGGCACTGACAAAAAGACTGACTCAACCAAAGCGGCAAGATTTGAGTTAAGTGAAGTATTTGGAGGCTCCCTGGGACGTTCGGTTGTCATCCATGCTGGCAGTAGCGAGGCAAACTTCTTCATCTTCTCCCTCGAGCTGCAGACTCCCAGAAGACAAGCGGACCCTCGCCCGGGGGGCTTTGACCACCCTCCCATAGAGAGAATAGTAATCTGGCAGGAGCTCTGAATCGGAATCGCTGGACTCCGTCCCACTGCCAACGTAGCGTTCGGTGGCTCGCTGGAGTTGGGGAGTATCCGGAAACCCCTGCTGAGCCCAGATGTACTGGAGGAGGTCAGCCTTCCTGCTACTCAGGACGGGACACGGCCCTAAAGGTCGAAACTCCGAGCCGTAGGGGAACCTGATGGTTTTCATATCCGACTGGCTCCAGGATCTCTTGGGAATGGGTTCCTGGATGCCGTAGTCGAACACACTTCCGTCGTCATCTTGCTCCATGCTAACACTAGTAAGATAATTAGTTCTTGGCAGGGCCTCTTGCTCAGGCACCCTCAATCTTGAGGTCCCCGGATTCCTCCTCTGAGGTTTCATGGGTGCCACCCCAAGGAGGTTCATGCCACTTGCCATCTCCTCCACTGGGCCCATCATCGCATGCCGTGCAAACTGAGGGGGCCTATCCACATAAAAAAAGACTTGGGGCGAACCCACATCCAGTGGTGGGTTGACAGGGGCCATGTAGGGCACATCGGTGTAAGCCAGCTGTTGCCTGGGGGTCACCTCGCGCATGTTGCCCACGGAGGTGCTTTTGCTGCTCCCTGCCAGCTTGTAGCTTGGCTGGAAGGAGGTCAGCGGGACCCTCGACCCGTAAAGGTCAGGGGGCTCCCAATCCTGTTCCAGCTCTGCGTAGACCAGTGGGAAAACAGAGCTGCTTTGGGAGTGAGCCAGCAGCGTTGGATCAGCTTCGGGCTTGGAGCGCTCCAGTTCGTCTGCAAAGATCACTTCCACAGCAGAGTTCCTCCGCCGGCTGTCGAGTGTGGGCTCCGAGGTGTGGACACCATTTGCACCATAGTAGCTTCCCATATTGCCATAGACCAGGCGCAAGTCCTCCATCTGGGGAGATGAAAATGTCAGAATGTTGGAATGTTGCACTATTGCGACAACAACAGTGGTACTACACAGCTCTTTAGGAGAGTGTGTTATATTTCATGTACCGCCTGCTATTGCTTCCCCTCAAATAGCACAACCACACAACGATGCACACAACACAGCACCTTAGGATGGTATCCTCAAGGTTTACAAACCATAAGCTAAATTTAACAAGGTAACGTAGTGTGGCTTCAGCATTGGACTGTGATTCTGGAGAGCAGAGTTTAAATAATTTGTTGTTGTTGTTGTTGTTGTTGTTGTTTTATTATGTTTATATCCCGCCTTCCAGTACAGGGACTCAAGGTTTGAATCCAAGCCTAGCCACAGAAACTCATTTATTGATTTATTTAATTAGAGTATTTATCCCCCACTCTTCAGCTGCAAAGGCAAGTCACACACTCTCAGCCTCCGAAGATGGCAATGACAGATTCCCTCTGAAGAAACCTGCCAAGAAAACCCCATGATAAGCTTGCCTTAGGGATCACCATAAGTCGTAATGGACTTGCAGATATACAGTAAAATGGCAACAAAGAATTACTTGGGAAAAAATTAAGAGATGCTGTATTTGGGAGCACTTTTGGGGAGGTGAGGCCCACAGAAGAGGGTTGCTCATGCCTTGAACTTATACAGTCAGCTCTCCATATCCACCGATTCTGCATCCACAGACTCAACCATTCACATCTTGAAAGAATACATGTATTTAATCTAAAAAGCATACCTTGATTTTGCCATTTTATATAAGGGAAACCATTTTGCCATGCCATTGCATTTAATGGGACTTGAGCATCCACGGATTTTGGTATCCATGGCTGTCTTGGAACCAAATCCCGGCGGATACCAAGGGCCTCCCCTCTTCCCTTTCCATACAATTTCCCAGCAACTACTAAGTTACGTACTTGTTTAGAAACGTCTGTAAGAAGATCTGGGGATGAGCGGCATTGCCTGTCATGGTACCGATAGGAGTAGTGTTTCCTGAAATGAAACAAAGAAAGAACAAGGCATACTGGTTATGCTTCCTCAAGAAATATAATTCAGCTCCGGTGACCAAAAGTCCAGCCGCACAGCATTGTTATACTGGATTCATAACACTTTAACCACCATGGCTCTTTCCTAAGCAATCATGGGATTTTTAGTTCAGGGGAGAGAACTAGAACAAAGTTCTCAACCTCTGATCCTTCTAACACTTTGGACCTAAATTTCCAGAAGCCTCAGTCTGCATGGCCAAGTTAATGACATACACAAACCAGTGTGATGTGCAATGGTTTCAGCATAAGACTATGACTCTGGAGACTTGGCTTCAGTTCCCATGGAAACCCATTGGATGACCCTTGGACGAGTCACACACTCTTAGCCTCAGCCTTATGGTCACCATAAGTCAAAAACAAAGGTACACAACAACAATGAAGCTTCTCTGTACATTGCCCATGGTCATCCATGTGCATCAGCATACCAAAACAAATGTAAATGAATGGTCAATGTATGTGGCTATCCATGGGCAATGCACAGAGAAGATGAATATCGGCATAGAAGTGATTATTACTATTATTATTAATTATTATTACTATTACTTTTATAGTTTATTTCTATAGTGCTATAAAAGTACACATGTAAATTTAAAAGTCATGCTGAAGCAGTCTTGGATCTCGGCCACAGTCCCAAATACCTGGACAACTAGAATAAAAGAACCTCGGTCCAGTGGCTCTCAGAGAATTTTGCATTCCTTGCCTGCCTTCAAAACCCAGGGATGCTTAAGGAGGAGCCATGGCAATTAAAGTGGTATGAAACTGATATATCTGTGTAGCCCATATTGGTTGAGAAGCCCATCTAAGGAGTTCCACCGCCACTGAGAAGGCTCTGTCCTGTATCCTATTTATATCCCGCCTTGAATCCCATCGTGGGAGAACGGCAGGATATAAATCATGGAAATGAAATATCCTAGGAAGGTGGTGGGACCAAGAGAAAGGCCTTCTTTGGGGAATCTTAAAAATTGGGCAGGCTCATCATGGGAGACACAGGCTTTCAGATCGCCAGGACCCAAGCTGTCTGCAATGGATTCAAGGCAAGGCTGGAAAAGAGATCTTTTTGGGGCAACAGCTTCCAGAACCCGCTAGCCAACATGGCCACTGCTTACGGTGGCTTGGGGATGATGATCTAAAGCCCAGAAAAGTCATTTTTATAGACTCTGGTTCAGAGTCCTTGCAATGTAGTTCCTGCAGCCCAGGCCTGATTGGCAGAAGAATGCTGATTGGTAAAAAACGCATTTAAAAGGGCACTTAATCCATTTAGTGCACTCAGCTAAAGGCACCACCCTGCCAAGGTTAAAAGTGCTTTTATTAAACCATAATGATCTCAAAGGGCAGCCTTAGTCAGCCCTTGTTGAAATCGCTCGCCTCAACGTCGACAGGGGACTTCAAAGTGCTTAACTGGGGCTGCTGGACGCGGCCAAATTATGATTATTTTTGCCACTAACCAAGGCAGACCGATCAAAGCCCATTAAGCATCCAATTAAAATATGGAGCAGTTTTAGCACTGGTGCATTTTCCTTTGAAGATAATTTATTTGGGAATACATAATAAAAGATTATTATTTTTTTAAAAGGAAGAAAACACTTGCTGGTTATGGCTATGGCGCACATGACTCTTTCCCATGGACCAGAGGTGCAGAACCTCTGGAGCAGAAGCTGGTCCTCCCAGGAGCCCAGTTCAGTTTTTTGGGCTTCTCCAGAGGATCATGTCTTCTACCTAGATTTGTTTCCCAGTCTCCTCCCCCCCCCCTTCTAAAAGTTTAAAGTATCTCTTCGCTGAGAGCATCTTCAAGGACGGTTTCTTCCCCGGGAAGATGGACTTCGGAAATGGAGACGTCCCTCTGAACGCATCAGTCTTGGAGTCGAACCATGAGATGAAGGCAGGTGTGAGATCAAGTCCCACCTTGCTTGTTTAGGGATACATGGCCATGGTGTTGTCGGTCAACGTTCGCACTACCTTGCTTCTCAATAAGAGTTTTGAATGAAAGAAATGCTTTTTCTATGGCCAACTGGTGTGAAGGCATTTTCTTCAGATGATCAAAGACTTCTCGCAAGGTGAGAAGAGCCCCGTTGGAGGATAAGACTCAAATTCTATGGTGAAGGCTCCAGATTGTTCACGATGGAGAGTAGTGTGAAGTCTTAACCATCGAGGAATCATCCAACAGAAAGTCAAAGCTGGCAATTGGAGACATCACTGGGCTCCTTCCTCATCTGCCCAGAACTGAACTTCAAATGGACCACGGTTTGGCTCTTGGGCACCGGAAGCGCTGCAGCCAAACATCAGCTATGCATTGGGCTCTCCCTCTGCGCGCACAATATTTGCAGCCTTGGGTAATTAATTGTGCGGCTCCTAAATTGCAACGCTTGCTTTATTCTCCCTCTTTTAATTACTTGCCACTATTTTTAGCAATGAGCGATGCCTCTTCTGCTCTATGCAGGCAAAGATGGTGCTCGTAATGTTCCCATAGTGCCGCTGCAGCAATTCCTGGTGCAAGCTTGCTCCACATTAGTTCCCTTCCCAAATCATCCTGTGCTTTAGATATCTGCAAACTCAGTAAATGGCTACAGGAGCAGAGATGTGCACTTGGGAGTTCCTTTTTCAAAAGAACACAACTCAGTCTTTCTCTCCCATGCATTTTGCTATTCTAGTATTTTCACTGGAGTAAAGTAACTGTTTTGTGAAAAGACTATACCTTTCAAACGGCAAACTCTTGAGTTTCCCTTTGGTCCCATGCTCCAGCAGCTGCCTCTGGGTCCTTCCACTGCCATCAGAAAGATGGGAAAATAAATGTGAAAAGCCAGAATCCTTTATCACAGTCCACACTACATAAATGTTGTGTATATTGAACTACACAGCAGAGGGGCTGACTATATGTGATTTTTTACCTGTATCGGAAACTAGACCCTTTGCTGCACAGGAAGGCTTTGGGCTTTGACTTTGGCTCTTCGGAGAGTCGGAAGAAAGCGTGGTATTCCACGCATGTCTTCCAGAAAGCTTTGCAAGTGTCTCGGCTCGCCATGGCGAACTCCAGCGTGTCTTTGCACAAGGCCTGATGGGTGAAGAGGGAGAGATCGGACCAAGGGTCCAAATTCAGTACAAAGCAGCATCCCATGTTTTTCTGTTATAAGAGAAAAATGCATTACTTACCGCCACATTGGCATGGAGTTTGATCAGGAAATGCTTCCGTTTGAAACTCAGCTTGCGGATTTTGGACCAGTTGAAAGTGTTGATCTTGGTATTTCCCTGCAAATGCGCAAATGAAGGGGCGCTCTATATATGTGACTCAAAACTCAATTCAGTTCAAGATCGCATGCAGCACTTAGAAGAATTATGTGCTTGGACTACACCTCCCAGAATCCCCAAACCATAGGGACACTGGCCTTGCTAATCCTGAAATGTCACTTTTTCCAAGCTCAGGTTGAGGATCACCAATGCAGTGATGAATGGTGGCTCTCAAAACCTATCCCTTCAAATAAATTTAAATCTCAGACTAAAATCCAGAGTGGATTAAGGATTTGGCAAAGTGGGGATCCGTTGGTGGTTTCTGCCCCATCGCTCCATCTTTCTCCTGGTACCCTCCTGAAGATGTTGGACTACAACTCCCAGTATTCTTGACCATTGACCAAACAGAAATGAACTTAATGTTTAGATTTGGGTCCTGTCTCCAAGTCAGGGGAAGGCAATGGCAAACCTCCGAAGAAACTTGCCAAGAAAACCCCAAGAGAGGGTGGCCATAAGTCAGAAGTGACTTGAAGGCACACAACAACAACAGCAACAACAACCACCCATTTACAAGAGTTTGTATATGCAAACATTATGTATATGCAAATATTCCAATTCCAATCCACAAAAAAACTGAAATCCAAAATATGTCTGGTCCCAAGCCTTTTGGATAAGAAAGACTCAACGTCTAATCAATATAGGTATTGGCAGATGTCCTTGTTCTAAGGGCTGCCTCTTATTTGAGCCCAGAAAGCTTTTCTATACAGAGTCTATATAAAAGGAAAAGCTTTCTGTCCCTCAAATATATTACAGACTGAATGTGATGCTAGAAAATCCCATATTTTTAGCTATGGGCCCTTCATAAAGATAGAAATGTATGCATCATTTAATGAATGTTGACACTATGTTTGAGTTCCAGTTTGGCTGTTTGAGTGCCAGTTTTGGAGAGAAAGCAGGATACAAATATAATAATAATAATAATAATAATAATAATAATAATAATTTCATTTGACAAAGAAAAACATGTCTAGATTAACTAAAACCAACACTTTAATTTGGCATCTAGGGAGAAGACAATCTTGTTCATAGCTACTCTCTGATTCACGAATTATATATGGGAAGGTTTTGCATGACAACAGAGCCTGAGAAAACATTGTTCTCTGGTTATGGTTTAAGAGCAAGGCTAAATTGTCCTGTGGTCTTTTCAATATGTGTGTGTGCACACACACACATATTGGCTTCTTCCCCGGTTGTTTAAGGACTTGTCTCGCCCACGTTACGCAGCAAACGCCACTCGAGGCATGCGGTTGCCCTGCAAAATGCACTGAAGAATTGCGCTAACCTGTAATTGCTCCAAATTAGGTGGCTATTTTTGGGGGAAGATTACATGGTGGAGAGATGTTGCGCTACCGTGCGACACCAAGTTCTGACATTGCAGCGTTTGGGTTGAGCATGTCAAGGCAAAAGCGGCGGCACCACATCAAAAGGAACCAGAGAGGCAGAAAGGGAGACTCTTTCCAAACCAGCAGATTTGTTGTTGCTGCTGCTGTTGTGTGCCTTCAAGTCATTTCTGACTTTTGCATGATAGCCAAATGTCATAACGACAAAGGAGGGAAACGCACCGGAAAATGCAGGACGTTCAAGAAAAAATTAGGATGGATATAAACATAAAGTCATGATTCTTAGTCCTGCTTCAAATGGACAGAAAAAGGCTGAAACTGATGGAAGGTAGGTCCTGGAAAAGGACCTCAGCCTCGGAAGATGGCAATAGCAAACCTTCTCTGAAAAAACTTGCTAAGAAAACCCCAGGATATGTTTTGTTTCAGGGTCGGCCATAAGTCAAAAATGACTTGGAGGGACACAACAACAACTACACATGCCATTGTAGCAAATGTTGCTGAATGTAGAAACACTCAGCAACACAACACAGCTCTGGAACGGATGCTATCAAAATTGACGGGTTACGTCTGGGATAATGGCGACGTCGAGTGACGTTGCCAGAAAACAATCCTGGATTTAACCCTCCGTTTATCCACAGATTTGGGCACCGTGTGATAAATCTCTATGTTTCTCAGTAAATGCTTTGTAGAATAATGATTCCTCCTTACTCGCAAAACCAGGACCCCCATGTGGGCCACAGCCAGGTTGATCTGGGTCCCTTCTCCATCGCTGGCAGGATGGGGCCGGATCCCATACATGTCCAGTTTCCTCGCAATGTCCAGAAGCTGCACGTCCGATTCGGCCGGAGTTTTGCCCCTAGAAAGAAAGCAGGCAAAGTACCGTATATACTTGACTATAAGTTGACAACCTCATATATAAGTCGAAGGCACATTTTGGGGCCAAAATTATGGATTTTTGATATGACCTTTGGATAAATCATGTGTAAAACTTAGGCACATGTAACAAAGAATGCAAAGGATGAAGTAAAGGAAAACAAAGCCAAAGAACTTACAAGATATCAGATGGTAGAACTATTTGTTCTCATACTAAAGGCTGGATGGCTGAGAGAGTAGAAGGGAGTCAGTGCAGATTAAACTCTTGCCTTTCACCGTGTGTGTGTGCGTATATATATATATATATAGATATAGATATAGATATAGATATAGATATAGATATAGATATATATAGTAAAATACAGTATTTACATTGACCCATGGATAAGTCGACCCAGGTTATTTGAGTCAATTTTTAACCTACATTTCTAGACTTATACACAGAGTTGGAAGAGACCACAAGGACCATCCAGTCCAATCCCTTGTCATACAGGAAATCACAATCAAACCATGGAGATAATTATATATATATATATATATATATATATATATATATATATATATATATAGTGGATGAGTAGATTTCAGGTAGAACTTCAGACCCCATCACCCTTTTATTTGGCTCCATGATTAGAACCAACTAGCCAAATACAGCATAGAAAGGGAATTAAATTGTGCATTTTTCTTGACTTGTCTGTTTAATGCATTTTGCAGAAAATCAGGGTTTTTTTTGGATTGCTGAAGATTTTGCAATTCTTCTCCAGCATAGAATTTAAAACCCACAAAGGGCCACAAAATGCACTGAAGAAGACGCAATTGGCGAACGCACCTGTGTTTCTTGTGATAGTGCATGATCTTGTTGGCCAAGCGCTCTTGGTTCACTAAATATTGGTGCGTCTCCAGATGCTTCCAATCCATTTCTTCGTGGAAATCTCCCAGAGCAGCTGCGGTATGGAAAAAAATAAAGAATAGCAATACTTTTGGAAAAGTCAGACTCCACCAAACAGAGGAAGCAACAAAATGGCGGATAGAGGATAGAGTTAGAGGCTGGATGGATAGGACAGTAGAGGAAGTAAATGGCCCAAGACACACCAGCCAAAAGCGGTGTGCCAACGCTGAAACTAGGGTTCCAGAACCCTAGTCCGCATGGGCATTGTCATCATGGCGGCGTCCTGTCCATATGGACACCACCATGATGATGATGATGACAACACGCAGCGCCTGCACATCGCTGCACATTGAGTACGCTAATGGAGTACTCATGATGTGCACAACGTGCCACAAAAAGAACTCAGAAGAAGTGGGTTCTTTTTACTGCAGAAGGATGGCACGTGGTTTGGCGTCCTCAGCATCCTTCTGCAGTTAAAATGGGCGAGTCCGACCCGACATTTTGAGGCAGTCTGTACTGCCCCAATGTTTCTTTTAGGTGCTCCAAAAAGATATTACGCTCTCACCTTTCATCAGGACATGGTTCCCTTTTTGATAAGAGTTAAAGTACGGTATTTACATTGACCCATGGATAAGTCGTTCCAAGTTTTTGGAGTCAATATTTTTACTAAAACATCTAGACCTATACATGAGTATACACAGTGACTTTGTTAAGTGTGTCGTGTTCACATTTACGGCCACGGCACCATTGCCATAGCCTCAAACGCCCCCCCAAATCCACCATAAAGGCCAGGTTAAATGAGCGAAGGACTTTACTCTCCTGTCAATAGTGACCAATAGTGACCATTACATCTTGAGGTCCAATTATGTAGACATACATTGCAAAAGGTGAGAAACCATCAAGGCTGAGCTGTTATCACTGCAGGGAAGTCTTCCAGATGCCAGGTCCTTCTTGATTTGGAGAGTGAAGAGGTACCTAAGAACCATTTTGGAGACGTTATTGATACAAAAGCCCTCCTGCACCACCAACCCATAACTAATAACCCTATAACATAGCAGTACATCCCCACATTGATTCTCTCAGGGCTGACTGATTTATTCCCATCAGCTTCAAACAGTTCTGTAATTTAATTTGCAGCAGAAATAACAACATTGCAGCCTCAAATACAGCATCTAAAAATGCAACTGGGCTTGCGTTTTGTAACACTGATGTAGCAGCTTAGAAGAAAAAGGGTATTTCATATTAGTGGGTTGGAACCATTCTGCTAATTCATATATTGTTATTTAAAACACACTGTCAAAAAACTAGATAGGGAGGTGATTTTGGAACGGAAAAATTAAGGGGGGAAATATAAAGGAATAAAGGAAGGGTGCCATGCAAAGCAGCGTACCTGGTCAGCTCTTCTTTCAGATGAGCCGGATCCACTGGGAAAAATTTCACCATAAATTTGAAAAGAATCTCCTTAGGATCTTAAAACACAACATCTTCATAAGTTTGGTTTCAAAGGTCTGTCGGGAACATTTACACATCTCTTTCATTTGCCACATAGATTCAGATTAAACCTGCTAGGGTTTGCAAATTACATTTGGGCCGCATTCCCCACTTGCAAATAAATCGGTTTGCGATCCGAATTGATGGATCGGTTCGACAGCGGAGTGTGGTTCCCACTACATTTGCCCTGGTTACATTTTCCCCTGTAAAATAACCCACTTGTGGTTCACATTCACGAATGAATCGGTTCAAAATGGACCCGCTCCAGTCGGCCAAAGGGCAAATTTAAATCAGTTCTGATCCGCATCTGATTCACATTTGCGCTAAATCGATTTATCCAAAGAGAAGTGGAAAAAAATCAGTGCCAAAAAGATGTGGGATAAATGGGTCTAGCGCATGGCCCCCGTCTCCGGATTGGTTCAGCGATTTGGTTCAAATGTGAACCATGGACATTTAAACCTGTTCAAATCGATTTGCGATCCGGTTTGAAAGGCAATGGGAATGAGGCCCAGCATTACTTGTCTCTTGCAAATATAATTTGTGTTACTTCTCTCTTGCAAATTGCATTGGCATTACTTATCTCTTGCAAAGTGCCCTTGAATTACTTCTCTCTTGCTTGCCTGGCTTTTTCAACTCCCAGCAATGAAACATTTTGGGGTGCGAGAAGATGGTCTTCGATGGCTGCGTCTGCACTGCACAAATAACCCAGTTTGACACCACTTTAACTTTCATGGCTCCATGCTATGAAACCCTTGGATTTGTAGTTTCATTAGATATTTAGCCTTCTCTGTCAGAGAGCTCTGGTCCCATAACAAACTTAAAAAAACCCAAGATCCCATAGGATGGAGCCATGGCAATGAAAGCATCGTCAAACTGCCTTAATTCTGCAGCACCCAGACCTTGGAAATATTACCCCTGTGACTGCAGATCCCAGAATCCCCCCAGCTAGCATGGAAATGCAGTCCTGAAAAGTTGAAGATTGCAGATGGAAGTTGCAGTCCTCCAAAGGAACTTTGTTCCTAGCTGTTTCCTTCAGTCTAAGTCTAATTATATCAAGTATAAGGATGCCAGGAGATATTCACCCAAAGGTCCTGCCTTTTCCTATCAGATTTCAACAACCGCAGGAACAAAATCATGAAGAATACTCCATGCTAACCTCCAGCAATTTGTTCTTTTGTTTGTTTAAATCAATACATGGAAACACTTACTTTTAATCTGCTTTGTTATCGGTTTGAGAAGTTCCAGCCAGGCCTACAAGAATATGGGGAAAGCAAAACAGTCGGTGAATTGGAACATGGATCAGGAATTGCTTTTGTCCAATATAGATATAGATATACACAATTAATATTTTGTCTGTTCCTAGTGAGTGGATAAAATTAGAAATCGAAGGTAATTGGATCAGTTATATAAAGGTGATAAAGACTACCTTGTATATTAAAGGAGAGTTATAAGACGTATGGTTATTTTAAAGAAGCGCCGATGCATTACTATAAAAACAGTGCAAGGGAAAAACAATACGGATTAAAGACCGAAACAATTAGAATTAAGAAAGAATGATTATGTGCAAATTAATGCTCCTCTAGGAGATACCAAACCGATACATCAAGTCAAAGCAATAGGAAGGAGGGGGGGTATTAAAATATGTGGCGGCAATAAGATAACAATATTGGTTATAGAAATATGGATATTAGAGTGATGTAAAGAACATGTAAAAAAATAATGTATGTATCTTTCTGTTATATTATGTCTTTGCTGATAGTTATCAAACAATTATATATATATAAACAAAGACAAAAATTGCACACAGACAACCAGGTAGAGATGGGAAAAGCAATTATATCACTTTTAATATCTGGAAACAGTCACTTTTTAGATCATTTTAGTCTTCAGCTCTTAGCCCTTTCCCTGATCTACTAGTTTTCTCTCTGCAGGGATTTTATCATTATTTGTAACGGAGGAATATTCCACCTTGTAAGTGTCCAGTCCGTCCCCAAAATGGTCAAAGACCACCATTTGGCCATCTTTACATACAAAATGTTTCAGAAAGACATAGCATGCTTTCACAAGCTATATCTATATTCTTGCCCATAGAGAACTAGTTTCTCAGAGGTGTGCAGAGGAGTCTTTAGCTTATTATTTCTCCCTGATGTACTGGTTTTCTGTCTATGGGGTTTTAATCATGGTTTGTAACAGAGGAGTATCCCACCCTATTAAGCATTTCAACCTCCCTGAACAACAGTGTCTGGAAAGGTCAGAAACAACCAGTTCTCCATCTCAGGTACTATCTGCCTCTTTTTAACTGATATCCATGGGGAGAGGTGGGTAAGAAATAATAATAATAATAATAATAATAATAATAATAATAATAATAATAATAATA
>NC_056528.1:31932743-31948526 GCF_019175285.1 Sceloporus undulatus
GCCACAGAGGATGTTTCGGAGGTGCGTAGCGCATCGTCACTTACAGCATGCCCTGCAGAACTCCAAAACTCCAGTCCAAAATATTCCTTTTCTGTGAGGTTCAAGTGGCTGCAGCTCAGGTTGAACAATGTCTTCCCAGATGATTTTTGCTGTTGAAGGGATCCAAAAATACAGGTTAAGAATGTGTGTATATATCTTGCATACACACACACACACACACACACAGTGCACCTGCATTATACATGGGCGCACTATACGCAACTTTCAACATACGATGAAAGGTGTGAGAGGGCTGCGCACGAGTGCGCAGGGTGCAAGGGGCAGTGCGTCCCATTTAGATGAATGGGGTGTGTATCCAAGGTGTGTGCGCACTGCCATGCCGCTGTCGCATGCACGAGCCCCATTACTTTCCAAAATTGTGCCAAAATAGTGCATTTTGATATGATCCATGGATAAGTCGAGGGTATGTTTATCTGGGGGATCCCTGCATAAAAAAAGGGTGCACTATATACAGTAGGCCCTAAATCATACCCTTGACTTATCCATGGCTCCAAAACCTGCCCTCGACTTATGCATGAAGTCAACTTATATAGTCAAGTACATACAGAACTGGCCGCTTGCTTTCTCCTCTCTTTCCAAACCACTGAGTATCAAAAGAGTTTGGGTGCAAGCACTAACACAACATTAACGCTCAGACCTGGGGAAAGGTACTTTTTTTAGGACCGTGGCACTCAGAATGCTAAAAATCTGCTAATGCTCCATATTGCTCATGCTTGTCCCATAGCTAGGAAGATTGCAGCTGGCGCACGTCCAAGCACACCTGTCATGGTGACTTCGGCGAACCAGGAAAATTGAGGGTTGCTTGTGCACCCTGAGTCATGCGCAGCATGAAGCGTGCATGCTACCATTTCACAGACAATCCCTGCCTGCCTTTGAGGCAGCTGAAATTACTACCCCTTGTACAAAAAGCAGCTGGGAAGTGACAGGGTAATAACAGCGCACTCTCCGGAGGTGTCCCCCTTTTCCTTACAAATGGTTGGATCACAGCCATAATTAAAACCATTATCCTTGTTTGCGCCTTCTGCACTATAATATTTGGGCACCATCCCACAGGGGACAAAAGGCAAAGAGCAGTTTATGTGCCAGAGAGAGAGAGATAGAGAGAGAGAGAGACCAAGACCAGGGAGATGGAGCATAACTTAATGCTCGCAGTGGTACATTGTGCATTGCTGCTTGCTAGGGAGTTGTGAGCATCTGCAACCTAATATCAATGCACCTTGGCATATGTAACCTGCCATATGAATATCCATGTGCCATGTGTAATGCACAGTGCAAAATGTGCACATTCAAGGGCACTGCCTTTACAACAGTGAACAAATAAAATGCACAATGCAGCATGTGCATGTACCAGGGCACTGTATGTACAACCATATGCACAATGCAAAATGTACATCTACCAAGGCACTACCTGTATAACTATGTTCACAGCACAATGCACAATGTGCATATATTGTGGCGCTACCTATACAACCATATATACTGCACAATGCACAATGTGCTTCTACCAGGGCACTGCCTTGTACAATCATATGCACACTGCCAAATGTGCATGTACCATAACACTGCCTTGTACAACTATGAACTTCGGCAACCTTGAACTGAACATGGGTATTAAAGCTAACCAAGTCTAGAAGCCAAGATGAATAAATATCATACTTTGGACATATCATGAGAAGATCCCTAGAAAAGGCAATGATGTTTAGCAAGGCAGATGGAAGCAGGAAAAACAGAAAGAGTGAAAAAGAGGATTAACTGGGACTGAAAAATTATATATAAGGGATGCCCTTTCATTATGTCACTGAATTGAATGGGACTTGAGCATCCATGGATTTTGGTATCCCTGGGGGTCCTGGGACAAACTACAGCAGATACCAAAGGCCCAATGTACATAAAGGACATTAGAGATGATGTCCAGCCTGGAAGTAAATGTGGATTAACTGGACATTGGGTGCCTCCACGACATGATCCTTGGAAGAGCTGAGTCCATCCTCTATTCTCAGCAATGGCCCTATATTTTCTGGTCCTGAATCCCACATTCAAGAAAAGGTTTCTGACCTCACCCAGACTCCTGACAAAAGCTGCATCTACGCAGCGTGAAATATATCTACTGAAGATATATGATCACCCAAGGGCAGCTTTTTCATTCCAGGAGACTGGCTAATTCAGGTCCGCATTCACTTTAACCATTCGGCTTGAAATGCACCCAATGCCTAGGAGGATTTTGCAGAGGAAGGGTTGAAAAGGAAAGGCTCAAACTGGGAACCTTAATGGAACCTATTTCTTGCAACGAACTTGTCATGCAGAGCTAAAATGCCATGGATGTCTCTCACTAACAGGGATGGACTCTAATGGGAATCAGTTGAAATCCAGCACATTTCCCAGTTATAACCACAAGACATTGCTCCATTTTCAGTATCACAATCTTCTCAGCGCTTGACGGACTGAATTTATTTTTTGGGGGGGGTCTATAGCAATACCCAGCAAGGGGATGCTGGGACTTGTTATCCAAAACAAGTAGCACTGTGCATTGATGCGGCCTTAGCATTTACATTTTGGAAAGAGGGGAAAATGCAAGAGGGATGTCCAGTACATACTTATGAATGGAGTCATGTTGGCTAAGGGATTCCAGGAGCTAAGATCCAAGCAAATAACTTCTCAAATCCTGCATTATTTTTATTATTACTTTATATTTCTGTATTTATTTATCTCTCTGTTATAATTCCAAACTCTCTGGATGAAAGTTGCATGCATATTTGAATATCTGTTTGGACAGAACCCACATATTGCCAGGCTAATGGCCAATTTTCTGGTGGAGGCAATAAACTGATGCCATATAAATTTCATCTTGAAGTTTTATTGTAACTGTATGTTGTTGTGTGCCTAATAAAAGTTAAATTATACACACACACACACACACACACACACACATGCAATTTTCATCCAAATAGTTTGGAACGGTAACAACGAACTTTTAAGAAACGGTTCAGCCACTTCATCCTAGCCAAACAGAAAGCGAAATAGCATCTTTCAAAAGCTTTGAAGGAGCTGACGCAATGCTCTCTTCATTTCCCAGAAGCGAAACTGTGCAAATTCTTTTCCTCTTGTTCCAGATTATATCATATATACTAATATACTCTTTGGTCTGCTAAAGAGCGACAAAGATAAAGATCTGGAGAAAGTGCAGTTTCTCATCGGCTACAGAAAAAGGAAGCTGCAAAACAATATGCACTTATCTTTTGTAGCCATACAAGACACTTCTCCTAAGGAATTAATTGGGTATTGAAATAAATACATTTGAACATGCTATTTGAGTTGCCACTACTGTATGCACCTTTTCCTTTTATAATGTCTTTACAAAATGTTGTCGCTGTTGTTGTTAAGGACCTTTTAAGTCAACTCTGGCTTTCTATCCAAAGGCTTTCTTGACGAAATTTCTTCAGGGGAGGATTGCCATTGCCTTCCTCTGAAGTCTAAATTATAAAGTGTAATACTGATGGAGTAAGCGATGCAGATCTTAAATCTCCCCTCCCCATAACCGGCAGTCATCCAAAACCAAGATTTCTTAATGCAAGTGTGCAGATATCAGAATGCAAACAATCTGTTATTAAAAAAACATTCCTTTCAAATGGTGCATAGAACAGTTTGACACCGCACAAGTCCCATGCGCCAACTAATTAACCTTCAAGATATAGGAGAGATTCTGCCATCAAAGATTGCAGAAGAAGTCTTAAAGGTGCAAATGGCAAAATGAAAGCATCACAATGAGAGAATGCACTTACATCGACGACAAAGATCTTCTGGGAATCATCCAAAAACTGGACTTTCAGATGCAACATCCTTGGTTGTGCGGCTGAGCAGCTGGAATGCTCTCGATGCTCTACAAAACGGGGCACCCGGCGTCATCCACTTCGTACAAAATTTCAGCCTCTGCTGGGAAAAAATCAGGATTTGGAGCCTTAAGAGCGCAGACCTTTGCAGAGGAGTTTAAGTGGGGAAAGGCAGATGATGCTCAAGGAAGATATTGTGGCAAACAGCAGAACAAGCCCCCAAATGACAACCTGAAAGGGTTTCCTTTTGTTCTCTGCTTTCCACAGTACCTTCAAGTGCTGAGGCTGATATATGCCAAGGACAAAGGCTTTCCAAGGTTGCATTTCATAGGGATTGCGCATGCATCCTCGCTGCTGGACATGCCATGGATGAGGGGAAAGGGGTCACAGTGTGGGTCCTTGGTATCCACGAGGGTTTGGTTCCAGGACCCCTGTGGATACCAAAATCCATGGGTACTCCAGTCCCATCAAATGCAAATGGGGTATGATGATGATGGTGGTGATGATGATTACAGTGGGCCCTTGGTATCCGCTGGGGTTTAGTTCCAGGACCCCCATGGATACCAAAATCCATGAATGTTCAAGTCCTATTAAATGTTAATAGGGTATGATGATAGTGATGATGACGATGACGATGGTGGTGATGATGATGATGGTGATAGTGGACCCTTGGTATCTACTGGGGTTTAGTTCCAGGATCCCAATGGATACCAAAATCCATGAATGCTCACCCTATTAAATACAAATGGGGGATGACAACGATGGTGAGGATGATGGTGGTGATGATAATAAACCCCTTGGTATCCAATGGGGTTTAGTTCCAGGATCATGAATGCTCAAGTCCTATTAAATACAAATAGGGGATGATGATGATGATTACAGTGGGTCTTTGGTATCCTTGGCTCAGATTTGGTTCCAGGACCCCCCTGGATATCAAAATCCATGGATACCCCAGTTCCATTAAATACAGTGGCCTAGTATACCTCTATGGTATATAAGATAATAATAATAATAATAATGTTGCCTTGGGCAAGTCTCACTCTCTCAGCCTCAGGGGAAGGCAATGGCAAACCTCCTCTGAGCAAATCTTGCCACAAAGACCCCATGATCTTTGGGTTGCCATAGGTTGAAGGCACACCACACATAACGCATGTACACAGCGATATATTGCAATAATTATATTGCTAATTTGGGGAACTGGATGGTAAAGATTTATTTGTCACTGGTCAAGTCTAAAAAAGAATAACAAATCCATATCTGTCTAGCTAGCTATCCATCTCTTTAGAATGAATGAAGCATTGCTGGCTGCAGAGGACCGACATTCTCATAAGGAATTCATGCGCTTCTTTGGTGAAAGATGCAAAAGGGTTGTTGACTTGCTTGGAAAGAGCACCATCTCCTGGTTCTTTCGGAAGACTAGTCTCCCATTCCAGTTTTAGGTATGTCTAGATTTCCAGCTTGGCTATGAAACCTACTGGGTGACCTTTGGGCAAGAAGTCACACTCTCTCAGCCTCAGAGGAAGGCCATGGCAAACCTTCTCTGAGCAAACCTTGCCAAGAAAACCCCAGGATAGATAGGGTTGCCATAAGTCAGAAACAACTTGAAGGCACACAAAAACAACAAAGCATAGAAAGCAATGTTGTGCCCTAATGTTTCTTGTACCCTTGTGTGTCTTCTGAAAATGCTAGTGCACTGCAATACCCAACAGTCCTGGTCTGGAGGGATGATAGGAGCTGCAGTCCAACAGCACAGAGAGCTATGTGTGCCTGACCCTTGACTTAGCATTCATTCATTGTGGGAGCATGTGTCTTCAAGTCACCTGTTGACCTATGGCAACCCCATGATGAAGATTATCGGGCTTTCCTAGGCAAGGAATCCTCAGAGGTGGCTTTCCCAGTTCCTATCTCTGAAACAGAGCTGCCAGCACCTGGCATTTGTTGGAAGTCTCCCATTCAAATACTAACCATGGTTGACCTTCCTTTTCCTCCAAGATCATTTGGGATCAGGTGCCTTGAGTGTATTTAGCACCTGTCCTATACTGTGTCTGTCTGGGCCTTCAAGTTGCCTGTCATGGTGACCCCATAGTTTATGTAGTTTTCTTAGGCAAACGGTATTCATCAGCGGTCTCCCATCCAAGTACCAACCAGGGCTGACCCTGCTTAGCTTGCAAAACCAGACAGCACCTCATGCTTTTGTGGCATTTAGGCTCGTAATAGCTCTTTTCTCAGGGTTTGCATCTACCCTGGAGAAATAGCCACCATTTAAACTACCAGGGCTACATCTTAGAAAATCCTGGTAGTTTCGTGAACCACCAGCGCATATATATATATATATATATATATATATATATATATATATATATGTGTGTGTATCTATATCTACATCTATATATGTCTTTGTGCTTTAAAATCAAGCAATCTTTTGTTTCTCTCTTTCCCCTTTGCCCATCTCCTCCATCAGCATTCACCTCCCAGAACAAAATACAAGACATTAGGCCGCTAAATGTCACACACACACACACACACACACACATCCTAAATGTCATATAAACTTACCTTGGGCAAGTCACACTCTCTCGGCCTCAGGGAAAAGCAATGGCAAACCTCCTTTGGACATAAGAGGCAACAGGTAAGAGGTGGGAAGGCTACCTTCTTAGCATTGAAAATACTTATCATATTGATTTCCAACCTTTGCCTCTCCAAAGGCCCTCCATTTCCCCATGCTTTTCCCCTTACTTACTTGATGGTTTCTCAGCTTTTGCATGGCTGTGTCCATTTAAATGTAATGTCTCTCCTCAGGTTAGGTAGAATTATAGATTTGGAAAGGGTCCTTAGAGGTCATGAAGTCCAACTCTCTTCTAGGCGCAAGGAATCCAGTGCAAGCATCCCCAGCATCCTCCTTCTTGCTTTTTGTCCATCTCCTAAGAAAGGGTCAAATTCTGGCCCTTCTCTTCCTCCTGAGTAAACCGAGTGCAAACTGTTTGTCCACTTTGACCCTTCAATTTGCAGCAACTGAAGAAAGCTGGGAAAGTGCAAGAAGCAAGGGACTGGGATGTTTTGAAGGCAGCTGAGAAAGAGGATTCATCAGGATGGTTGCAGCCAAACTGGGCCAAATGGAAGGGAAACCGTGTGTGTTGGAAAGATATTAGGAAAGACCTAGAAGACCGGAGAAGTCTGAAAGCATCACTATTAGGTAGATTTGCTGGCATTACAATGAATATAGTACCAAAAATATTATTCTTGTATCAACAATCCCAATATGAGATCAGGGAAAAACCCAGACAAAGAGAATTATCAAAGGTTTTATGGCTTGGCAAGAAACCTAGAGTTCATTTTATTCTAAGAACAGAAAACGAAACAACAAATTTAAAACACACACACAAATGTCAGAAACAGAAGTTGAGATGTTGCTCAATATCCCCCCCCAAAAAGCTGTTGCGACTCAGCACTGAGTTTGTACCTCCTGGGTACAAAATAGTCAGTGAACATTTGAACCCAGAGCTTTCTAGTTGACCTTTCGGAGCAGCCCTGTCTCAATTCAATCTACTCCATAGGCTTGTTTGTACAGATAACAGGGGTAGGCGGCATGCATACTTTGTACATTCCTTGCAAGAGAAACAGGCTAAAACTGGGTTAAAAATTAAACACTGCTTCCTCTTTGACGTTCGACTTGCTCTGGTATTCTTGCCCTTCCTTGCCTGGTTGAGCCCATCTTTCAAAGAGGAAGCGCCAGCCGCTGAGTCTGCAAGGAAACCACTCCCTTTGCTGCAAAAAGCATGCAACGTTGGCACCAACGCCCAGGACTTTGCGGTTGCAGGGGGAAATGCACTCTTGACATGTTCAGATAACGCCTGTGTGACAGCAGTCTGGGGTCCTTGCTCCATCTTGCTTGTGAAGTCAAAGGCTTTCATGGCCGGCATTTTTCGTTTTTGGGGGGGGGGGGGGGGTTCGGGCTATGTGCTCATGTTCTAGAAGAGTTTATTCTCTGAAGATGCCAGCCACAGATGCCAGCAAAACATCAGGAATAAACTCTTCCAAGTCCTCTGAGATGCATGTGCAAGTTAACTCTGTCATCTGAACATTTCCGTTTCCTCGTGTGGATGAGTAACTGAGATGGGTCAGGAGTGCCAAACTGGTTCTCGTACCATCGTCATCGAGAACCAAGAAACTTATTTACCTTCTTGGTTTTGCTTGTGGGGAAAGGATCAGAGAAGCACTGATGCCGGCTGATAGCCCAGAAACGGTTTCCAGTCACTGCGGGTGGGGAGGCATTTCCTTGTACAGCTAAGCCTGTCTTTGCAGCCCAGAAAGCGCGTTTCTGTAACAAGAATCTCAGCAAGTGTGTTATTTTGCACTAAGAGCCTCCTTTTGCAAATGTCAGCACATGCATAGGCAGAACACAACAAACGCCATGTCCTTTGGCCAAAACACACATGTACGCAAACCAGCTTCATTGAGAAAAGACTGGACGGACGCAGCCTTGGTAATACAGGTATCTATTTTATTAAAAAAGTTACAAACAGGTGGACCGTAGGCTTGTCTTACAAAAGAAGAACAAATGAAACCAGGCGGGTGGAGTGAGGAGGCCGTTTTCTTAAAAAGGTTACAAAGCATTTGCCCATTAATTCTAGTTCGGCATTTGATCCATTTCCAGATTTTGTCTTATTTATTTTTTGGAACTTTTCACCAGCAAAATGGTACAGTACATTGGATACAGATAGGTATAATTGCTTCAGGTACTTTTGGGCATGTTAGCGGTGTCCATGCAGACGTTTACAACGCACCACCGGAGAGTAGGTCCGCCTCAATAAAGAGTTGTGTTTGTGTGCCCTAGATAGTCATCGGGGGGTGAGTAAGAGGAAGGAGTTGGTCCTGATCTGCCATACTGTGCAACTAGGAGAAAGGGGAGCAAGCGAACAGAAAGGAGACACTTCTTCCAGAAGCATCTCACTCTCCTCACCTCACCCCATACAAGGGGTATGAAAAACCTTGGAACAACCCGAAAACGGCCTGTTCGAAGAGCCTCCCTGAAGTGATTTGAATAGATGTGAGAATTCAGAGGCACAGGTAAGAGATGCAAGACGTGTGTGTTCATTTCTCACCCTGCGACGTACACAGAAACCCATCACTGAACATTTGGTCCCTTATCCCTTAAGACACCCAGTCTGGATCCTGTTTAGCCTTTCCTGTTAAAACTACCCCATGTATCGACACTAATTCAGTTTTAATGAAATTTTAAAGGGCAAATAAGTGATGAGTTTTTAGTGGCAATGCCACATAGCTGCTCCACTCACTTGAGAAATAAGGTAGAATCTGAATTCTGTGCCCCTTTGCTAGGTATCTCCTGACACATCGCCAGGTGGGCACAGTTTGAAAGCAATCTTTTGTTGGGTGTCTTCTATTAAAGTGCGAATCTAACTTTAATGTCTGGCAGCCCCATTTCCAATTGGGGAAGCCAGAGGTTAAAAGCTAAATTCTTTTTGTTTGTAGGACTCAATGGAGACTACAGATAGTAGTCTCTACTTTCGGATGTAAAGCTGGCTCACCTCAGAGGAGTACTGCACTATTGGTGTTCCCTGCCAATAAATTCTCGGCTATTCCAGGGCGAGTCGATCTCTCTCAGGCGTACATTCAAATGACTTAAGACAGGCTCTTGAAATCTGCAGTTCTGTGGAAGCTGCAGTTATTCAAACTGAGTGTGGGTGGAAGAACAAGGTTTTTCAGATCACTGCTAGAAAATTCTCTGAAACAGACAGTTGGGTCAAAGTCGGAACACGGCAACTATTGATAAACTCTTCATTCTGCCCCATACCTGTGCCGCTGCCCCAAAGTTTCAAGTATCCAGACAAAAACAGTTTAAAATCAGGAGAATTCAGCAGAAGGCAATGGCTGAGCAATGCGTCTGTGCATTGAGTGACTGCTGAGGCGATTGCCCTGTCATACCAACTAATGCTCTGTTCACTGGAAAACAGGGGAGAAAGCAAATAAGAAGGGGGGGAAAAAGCAGTGCAGAACGGGCACCAAGCAAAGCTAACCAATATTGCTTCAAAATATTAATATTAGGAGAGAAAAGTCTTATTTTTTAAAGAACTAGAAAATGTAAAGTCTTTTTTTTTTCTTTTAAATTTAGGTTTGATTTATCATGTGTTGATGTGCTCTGGCTGTCATCTTAAATCCTGTCGGGCAAACTCGCGATAGCATCTGCTCTGGGTCACAAAGCCAATGGGTTACTTCCCCTTACCAAGTTCAGTAAAGCATTGGAAACTGGGAAATGAACACAGTTAGGAGATGCATTGGTGATTTTGCAACACAATCAGTTTTGTTAAAAATAAAACAACAACAACCCAAAACCTCCAAGATCTGAACGCCATGTAAGAACAGAGAACACACATCATAATACAACTTGCCGGACGCCTCCAGGCCTTGCTCAGTTACTTCGCATCATGAAATGGCCATCACAGAACTTGACTCTTTTAGTATCTTTCTATGACGCCGTCACATCTAAACAGAACGTTTTCCAAAGTTTCAACCAATGACATTTGGGACGAGAGGGAAACCATTTCTCTTTTTTGCAAACCAAGCATGGATGTGAGGTAATATACAGAAGTAACCATTCATTTAAGGCTCAATTTTATTCTCCATTAATTTCTCTTTCTCTCTCTCTCTCTCTCTCTCAAAAAGGCATTGAGTAGGTAATACTGAGTTTAGAGTTTAATAAATACAAGTTTTGGAAATCAATTAATGAAATCAAAATATTAAAAAAAAGAATCTTTGCATATTAGCCGTTAATAGGAACTTAGAAAGCTATTTTTAAAAAAAAGTAACCAAAAGAGGATCAAGAGATTAAAGAACAGATTCCAAAACGTATGGTAAACATGCTAAGCGTTTCTGTCGCTGGCCGACGGGTCTCTCCACGGCCATCGCTCACCCTCTTTGTTTCGTTTTGCACTCGACGCCTGGAAACACGTGCTAAAGAGACAGGATTGATCAAGGCTCAGTTCTGCAGCCTGGGCTGGAAAGGGTTCTCCAAAGCAGCATCTGTGCAAATTTTCCTCTGAGTTTTATCTGCAGTAAAGACAAAGAGGCAATCATGGCCAGGGCTCTGCTTTTCCCGGAGAGAACCGATACCTACTTGGTACCATGCAGGCATGTCCCCCTACTTAACTATACCTTTCAGGGGCTTCCCACTACTTACAATAAGTGACCAAAGAGTCACTTATTGCCCCTCACTAATCCCAAGACCCTGCTTAGAATCATTAAAACAGGATCTTGGAGTTGGAAGGGGCTGCAAGGCATATCTAGACCAAGCCACTGCCATTCAGGAATCCACAACTCAGAGGGAGAGAAGAGGCAGGCACAGCTCCTCCATGCATAGCCCCAGAGATGGGTGGAAGACGCTCCATCTTGACTACTACCACCCTGGTCTCAGACAAAGAGAAGAAACAGGCAAAGCTCTGCCATCCCTAGCCCCAAGGGCAGATTAAAGACCCTCGCTCCATCTTAACTGCTACCATCTTGACTTAGGAGAAAGAGAACTGGCAATATCTGCTGGAGCTGATCCCCTTCCCTACCAGCATTCCTTTCTCCTTTTGTGTCATGACATTTTAGACTGTAAACCTGAGGGCAGGGAACTGTCAAATTAACAATCCGTAAGCTGCTCTGAGAATCTTTGTGGCTGAAGAGCAAGGTATAAATACTCTAAATGAAAAAGAAACTAAAGCACTTGAGAAAGACCTTTTTCTTGGCATCATCCATTTTAAGGCAGCTGTGTCGTTGCTGTTGCTTGCGTTCCAGTCCTTTCCAGTATCCCGGCTTGTTCTATTTTCCACATTTTGTCTTGGAGGGGACACACTGTCCCAAATCACACAGCAGGGGCAACAGGATTACACAATAAGGTAATGGCAAGAGACAGAGAAGCTTTGAAAGAAAGGGCTGAACCCAGAGGCCAAAAGGAGGAAGAACTGATGGTGCTTAGGATGGTATGGCACACACCTGACCCCATGGGAAAGAAAGGATGTTTGGAGACCCCTGAAGCTCTGGTGAGTCCAGAACTCTCTTTGCACACAGTGGCTACACAGCTGCCTATGGAAAACTCACAAAAGGGTCTGAGGGCAACTGTACTCTTCTATCTCACATTCCCTAGAAGTGAACTGACTCCGATACTGGAGGTCATTTCTAGCCATCCTGAGAAGCAGCCATAGACGGCCCTCACCTCCACAAATTCACCTCAATGCCTTTTTGGAGCTGGTCTATTTGGAAAAGATAACTATTTCTGCCCTATTTCTAGCATGAGAATTTATTTTAGGTAGAGGGCCATACTCACCCCTGACAACAATGGTCCTTATGCAAAGGGATCTTGGAGACTAACTGTGTGAAAGACGTTGTAGTGCAAGCTTTCTTAGGCTTGATCTACTTCCTCAGATGCTAAGTCTACGAAAGCTTCTGCTACAACATCTTTTGATCAGTTAGTTTCAAAGATGCTACGAGATCCCTTTGCACACTGATATTCCAGACAAACCTGGATATGTCTCTGAACTTTGGCCCCTGTTCATCAGCTAAGATTTTGCCTGGTATGAGAGGATACTTTCCACTCCTGTAAGTTAGAAAAAGAGAATCCTTTCCTGGCCTCTGAAAGGCTATCTGTGATCAGAAAATTCCACATAAATTTAATATGTTTGGTGGAAGAGTAACAGAAACAGAAAAGCCACACTGCATAATATAAGAAGGAAGTTTCAGATGAGGGAAAGACCACCACGAAAGCCTTCCCCAATGTCACTGCTTCAGTTTTAGTCCATCTGAAGTCGCTGGCATGGGTTTCAACACACACTCTGACAGTAATGGGTGCTGCTATCAGGAGTCCTCCTGGAAAACTCAAGTGACAGCTGACGCATAACTTTCGCAACCTCTTGCCTCGTTTGAGCCAAGAGACCGCCTTCTCATGCTGTGGAGAAGTACAGTCGGCATGGACAGGGGCTTTTCCTTCTCTCTCTCTCTGTCAAGACCATTTTTATAAGACAAAGTTCAGATCAACATGCATGAGGGCTTTGGAGTGAGGTCTCTGGATTGGTGGGACAAGCCTCTTTCATTTTAGATGGCAACCTCACCCTTGAAGAGTAGGTTGAGGAGCCAGAAAAAACGGGGGAGACTGCCTTTGGAGACACCTAAGATTTTCATTCCTGTATGATAAGGGAAACACAGCTCTTGGAAAGTGAGCTTTTGGGACCACAGCTGTGCTGGCTGGGAGTGACAGTTCTGGGATTGGAGACCCTCCACCTAAGTTACATATCCAACTCTGGAAAAGTCTTTACGCAAGACACTTGCATATGCTGCTGAAGCCACCTGAAACACCAACACACACTGGCAGAAGAGGCAGAAAGTTGTATTTCTGGAGCCATCCTCAAACACTAACCAGCCAGATCCAGTAGATCTAAGTCAAGCCTACTAAATCTAGTACTAGCCTTATATAAACTCCACTGAGTAGCCTTGGAGAAGTAGTTACCCTCTCCCTCTTTGTTCCTTCCCACCTGCCCATCAGTTTTCCTTAACAAACCTGTCATGGGATGCCTGCAGTAAAAGCAGAGAAGGATGACTTCTTTATCGATAGGCTCCAGGATTCACTCCAAGCCTAACAGCTTGGGGAATGGATAAGTGTGGCTGCAAATGTGTCAAGTATGGATCTTCTACCAACCTGCTCTTGTATGGCCATGATTGAGGTTTCGCTTCTCTCTTTCACTGGACAACGCAGGTTGTACAACACTGGTCCTGCTTTTCAGGCAAGGATGCATAGTTCATTTGCCTCACGATCTCTGCAAACAGTTCATCCACCATGGTCTTGCTCTTGGCAGATGTCTCCATGAAAGGACAGCCCCACTCCTGAGCCAACGCTCGGCCTTCGGCTGACAAGACCTCCCGTTCCGATTCCAGGTCGACTTTATTTCCCACCAGGATGAGGGGAACCTTTTCGTATCTCTTCACACGGACAATTTGGTCCCTCATTGGCTTGATGTCCTGAGGAAGAAATCAGACTTGTAAATGGACTCTATTCTGGTAGTTGTCCTATACCAAAACAACTGCAGTATCTAACTAGGCTCAGTATCACTTTTTTGCTTGTGGGGCAGAAAGCAAAGCTGGCTATGCTGAGAAGGGATGAACAGTATTCATTCAGGGGAGTAGTTCTCAACCTCTGGTCCTTCAGATATTTAGGATTTCGACTCTCAGTAGATCCAGCCAGTATGGAAAAAGGCAAAGGGGTCCTGGGAGCAGAAGTGCAAACATCTGGAGAGCTGAAGGTTAAGAACCAAGGTGCCAGAACAAGACCAGTGGCCTAAATACCCTCAAGGCACCAGATTATGTCTGATCTTGGAAGCAAAGCAGGGACAGCTCTAACTAGTACTTGGATGGGAGACCACCAATGAATCCCAGGTGCTGTAGGCTCTATTTAAGGCGAAGAAACTGAGGGGGGGAAACCACCTCTGGGATTCCAGAAGCCTGCAATGAGCATGACAACACTCCTAGGTTTTGTTGCCAGCCTGGGAATGCAAAAAACATCTGGCAAGACACAATCCTTGGGTGAGGGTCTAAAAGTTGCAGAGACCTCCAACAGACACTTTCCTCCAATGAGAACAACACAACTTTCCTACTTTATTGCATGACTATAAACAGCCTCACAAGATCTGCAGCAATCTTGGACAGAAGCAATTAAATACTGAAAGCTACCATTATTAATGCAATCACACTAGAAGGCGTACGCCTACTTCTTTTTGATCAGCAGTGGTTAAAAAACCCAAAGCCCTTAAGCAACTGAACTGCAAGAGAGCCTTGTTGGCAAACCCAAGGGGGATAAAAGGCATTTGGAACAGGCGCGAGGTCTTGAGGGGTTATTAATTTGTCTTTCTTCTGGAACATACAAGATAGCATGCGCAAGGAAGAGACACAGCCAAAAGGAGATAGGAAAGGAATGCCAAGGAAAAAGGTCTGAGATAGCATTTATCTAGTTATGCATCCGTGCAGATATGCTCTTTGCAAAGATATGCCTCTTTGTGTGGGTGGAACAGGCTCTGCCAAGAAGTTGGAGTCAGTTCAACTCCAAACGTTAACTGCTGCCAGGAAGGAGCCTTGACAGAGTCTTCAAAAGGGCTGGATCCTGCATTTTTCCCATGCTCTCCTTCTCACCTTAGGTCCTCTCAGGTTACAAGAGGCTCTTTTCAGATGCCATATTGTAACTCTTCATACCTGAGCTACAAACAAGGAGAACAGCTCTGTAGGAGACTCTTTCTGCTGGTTTTGCCAGCCAGCCCCTCAGAAAATAAACCTAACATTCAAGATACCAGGACAGGAGGTAAGGTTTATGGGTACAATGCCCAGATTCTAAACTAACCATGATCTCCAAACTAAGGCATTCAGAGATGAAAAATCAAGGCAAGAGGATTAGAAGAAGGTATCTAAAAGCAAATGAATTTATTTTTCAAACCTATTGCAAAATTGATATCACATAAACCAGGTGCCACACAAAACTGTTTTCTCTTTAAAGACAAAATCAGCAACAAAGCTTCAGATATCGTAAAGCAGACCACAACCTGATGTCAGAAACAGACTTCAGTACTCAGATCTAGCAAATATGCATTGAGTTGAAGGATATCTCTGGAACACCAGCTACAGACACATCCCTTAAAAATAACTATCTAAGGAAGTACTAGTCTTTGATAACTAACAATAAAATAATAATAATCGTAAGCCGCTCTGAGAGCCTTTAGGGCTGAAGGGCGGGGTATAAATACCGTAAAATAACATTTGGTGATCAAATCCACCATTGACACATTGCAGATATCAACACATTAAAACTTGCGGTTGTCTAAGGCCTGTTACAGACAGCCAAAATAAAGCTGCTTCGAGTCAC
>NC_056528.1:31958526-32003141 GCF_019175285.1 Sceloporus undulatus
GGAACTGTATTAAAGAGTCACGGCATTAGGAAGGTTGAGAACCTCTGCCCTAGGTGAAGAGGGATGTTGTGAAACTACTCAGTTCGATTCAATTCATGCTTAAAGCCATTGACGAAGATGCAAGCCCCAAGCAGAATGCCAGATACTGTAAACTGATTGAGCGCCGTGGAGATCTCCTTCAAGGCTCAGATAAAACCCAGAGTGGATTTATCACCCCACTGACATGAGGGCCACTGCAGAATTTTGTTTTCTAAAATCCTGATTTCTTTTGTATGAAATTTCCAGTCATGCTTTGCCCCTGGGACCCAGGTTCAGACTTTGACAGAGACAGGGAACCAGAAGGACAGGGAGACATGCCAGCAGTCACAACACGCAGGCATGGACTCAACAATACCTACCACAGCTATTAAATTAGCTTAAATTATGTATTTAAATTAACTTATGTATTCATACAGTAGGTCTTTGTTATCCATTGGGGCTTGGTTCCAGGATCCCCCATGTATAACAAAAACCTTGGATGCTCAAGTCCCGTTAAATATAATCATAGAATCGTAGCGTTGGAAGAGACCCCAAGAAGGGTCCTGATCCAGTCCAACCCCATTCTTCTGTCATGCAGGAACTCTCAATCAAAGCATCCCCAAAAGATGGCCATCCAGCCTCTGTTTAAAGACTTCCAAGGAAGGAGATGGCATAGCAAAATCATGTCCCTTACATACAAAGGGAAAAAATCAAGGTTTGCTATTTGGAATTTATACTATTTATAAAATATTTCAAAGCCGTGGATGCTTGAATCCGTGAATAAAAAAACCTCCATGGATAAGGAGGCCGACTGTATGTCTTTGTTCGGAGCATTTATACAGGAAATGTTGGTTATCAGACAGCTGCAAGAGGCTGTCATCCCATAAACAATCCTTATGAGGTTGCTGCTGACGACTGACCATTCGGGAGGAAGCAACGTTCTCGTCTCAACTGCTGGCTCTTGTTTGCAAAGAAACTTGCATCTTGTATAATAATAATTTAATAATAATTTGTTTTATTTATATACTGTACCGCTATTCCAAAGATCATAGCGGTGAACAGCAAGTAAGCTAATTAGCAAGTAAGCTAATTTGCCCCCAACAGTCTGGGTACTCATTTTAGCGACCTTGGAAGGATGCAAGCCTGAGTCGAGCTTGGGCCCTTTTGCTGGTCTTGAACTCGCAACCTTGTGGTTTTGAGTGAATGGCTGCAGTGCAGGCATTTAACCACTGCGCCACCAGGGTGCAAATTGCCCATGTTTCCAGACTTGCTCTTGGACTGACAGATTGGATTCATTGCTATGTCCTACCGACCTGAATTGCTTGGACTCAGATCAGTAATTGGTTGGTACACTCCTATATACAACCGGGTCTGCGACTGTCTCATCTCTGATGGACTTTGCTTGGTACTTTGCCCAAGACAGGAATTTTATACAACACACTTAAAAACATCCAATAAAAAAGATAAGACATTGACCAATTCCAAAATACTGTACGAAAGCCCCTTCCCACCCTGAAAAGTGGTGCATCCCATCCTTTCATGGATTTCAACTATGGATCCAACTTCTCATTTAATCCTCATTCCTTCCCACCGAACGCTGTTTTCAAGGCTGTGACTCATCAAACCGGAGACTTGGAAAAGTAAACTCCTATTTATTAAACGTGTTGATATGGGTTCATAAAAAACATAAAGAGAGAATTTTATACACTTTATTAAAAGATCCAGGAAAAAAATAAAAATAAAAATAAAACAGTAACAATATAGAAGTAACATAGTAAAATGAGTCGCATATTATGCAAGTTTCTAGAAGCACGAACAAGCACTACAGCGATATAAACGTGGCAAAAAAGGAAAAGAAATCCAAAGCATACACCCTTCGCTAGCAGCCGAGGGAGCGGTCTTTTTACAGGCCTAGGACCATCCAAATTTGCATCACAGTGGAACCTCTCCACATTTAGGATAGAGAGAAACCCCATTGATTCCCACCAAAGTTGCTTCAATCGGAGTGCATTTTCCTGCCATTTTGAACAACGCGCCTGCGCTTCCTTCTCGCACGAAACCCATGGGAGAAGAAAACATCTGAGATGCTCTCTTAAGGCCAACGCATCATTCAAAAATGCACACCGGGTACGTTTCAAAGATTAAACTCGTTCCTTTAAAATCATCCCCGTCAGTATCAAATGAACAAGCGAGGAAGAAGAAATGTTTGAATTACGCACCTCGCACGTTTCCTGGTGATAGCAAGAGATCACAGGTGTTGGTTTGACCGAAATTAAAAAATAATCTGGATTTAGCATTGGTTATAACTGGGGTTCAAACAAAAGTCGAACAAATTTGGCTGCACGAAATGGTAAATGACAGTTCAGGATGGGAACCCTTTCTTTACCTGGTGTGAAAGTTGGAGCTTAGAGTATGAAACCTGGCCAAACTTGTAGAGATTTCCTTCTTTTTAAAGGATTATCTGTTGTCGGTGAAGCATTGTTTTACATTACAATTCAGAATGGGGTGTGTGTGTGTGTGTGTGTGTTTGTATATATACACACAACACACACACACAAAGTCAGACGTTGTTATCCGTTGGGGTTTGGTTCTAGGACTCTCCGTGGATCCCAAAATCCATGGATGCTCAAACCCCATTAAATACAATGGCATCCCTTTCCAACAATGCCAAATTGATTTATTTTTTAAATTCCCATGCAATGTCACATATTTTGATTGTAAAGCTAAGTCCCACTGAATTCAATGGAGCTTACTCCTAGGAAAAAAGTGGCGTCGGATCAACCTCTTGCTTCCGACAGTTGACTTTTCCTTGGCTTCTGAATCTGTCTTTCTGGGCATCGCATCGGAGACCAAACTCTTGGGAGTTTGAGACTTTAAAGGCGGTGGGATTTGAATGGGAAAACCCCTCTCTCCTTTTCCCTCCCCGATTCCTTCCCCGGTCCTTCCGCCGGCGGCCATGTCGTCCCCTCGGCTGCTAGGATACAAGCGCCATGGCAACAAAATCATTTGGCTTCCACCACTATCAAATAGCATCTGTGTACAGTAATAAAAGATCTGGAACCTTGTAATTCCACGTCAGGTAATTTCCCTCCGTTGTGTGTGTGTGTTTTGGGGAAAAAAGACCCACTTGGTTTTCCATTCTTTCAATTGTTGTGTTGTTGGTTTGGATTGATCGTTTTTTTGCATGTGTGTTTTGGCCACCTTCTCTGGAGGCATGTGCCTTTTCGGATTATAGGAAACATGGCTGCAAAGGCCACCAGCAAAGGTGTGTTGTTTCCATAGGTTTGAAATGTTGGCCATGAGCTTTTCCAGTCTCCATCGTGTTCACTGGTCCAGTTTCAGAAGATGCCTCCATACCTCCCACCAAAACTGTCTTCCTTAAGACTTCTCCTGCGTTTGGCATCTACCAACCCTTTGGAAAATATCCTTGGCTTTTGTAGAGGTAAGGATGTGAGCGTTCACATTTCTTCCACCCAAAGGTCTTATGCAAAAGGGGGACATGGTTGTCTTCCCAGGAACACAATGCGCCTTGTCTTATGGTTAGGCAACATCTAAGAGTCCTGCGGCACCCTTCAAAAAGACATTCATTACAGCTAACGCTTTCAATGGATCACAGAGCCCACTTCGACTGTTAAAAGTGCACTGCGATCTACAAAAGGTTGTGCTATATTAAACTGGTTGGTTTTTAAGGTATCGCAGGACAGTCCTGGTGACTACTTAGGGAATGTAAAGTTGAAGGTTTCATGGTTGGCATCCATAGTTTTTTGTGGGTTTTCCGGGCGATGTGGACATGTTCTAGAAGAGTTTATTCCTGATGTTTGCATTCTCAAACGCATTCTCCAAAGATGCCAAAGCCGCAGATGCTGGCGAAACATCAGGAACAAATTCTTCTAGAACGTGGCCACATCGCCCAAAACCCCACAAAAAACCCTACTTAGGGAATCTTTCTCCAAGATCTCCCCATTTGTAAGCCCTCCAACTTCCACTTGATGTTGACTATAGAGTTACATTGGAGTACCTAGAGATTCCTAGAGAAAACACTTATCTGGGCGTTTGTAGGTCCTCCAATGTGGTTCTATGGCTAACTACCACCTGAAGTTGACTACAGAGTTGTGCTGGAGAGACTCCTAGAAAGGTGTTATCTTGGGTAATTAAAAATTGGGGTTTTTTACTTGTAGTTTTCCTACTTTGATGGGGGTCCTGGACCCCTAACCCCAGCGAATGCGGAGAGCCCATTGCATTGCCAAACACAGGAGGAAATCTTAATACAACCACTGAGGGATGCAACAGAGGAAAGGAAGCATCAATGAAAGAAGACAGAACTATCCAATGCCATTAACGTTTGAATTAATTGCTGGGAGCTCAGGGGGGGAATTACATATTTTTGACTACAACACCCAGAATCCTCTAATGGCTGGTGTATTCTAGGTGTTACGCTCCCAATAATGTAATGTCTCCAAATTGGTGAAATTGGTTGGAGTAGTTTAAGTTTTTAATCTCCAGATTTAGACTGGCGACCAAGCGTTTAAAAACGAACCTTTGCTGGTGACCTTGACTCCTTCGTCTTATTTTTACAAAAATTGAGCATCCGTTTCCTATAATTCTTATTTTTTCTTATTGATCGGAGCTGCAGGTTGAATGTGGCCCGGTATCAGTCCGCTGTATTGTAAGCTATATGGCAAACTACAAAAAGCTTGTACAATAGCAAAGCAACATCATGCGTTCAGATAAGTCTTATAGCAACAAAACAACAAAACAAAATCTCTTCCTTTTTTTTTCAAAGCCTTAAGTAATCTCTTTTACAAACTTTTTTTCCTTGTATTATTATTATTATTATTACAGACTTTTTAAATTTTATTTTAATATATTCAAAATAAGTTCCAAGGATTTTCTTTTTTCGTGGACTATGTACATAAGTGCAAAAAGTGTGTCTCACACATTCGTACACTAACTTGAATCAGTTTAACTGCAGCATATTGAAAAATCTTCAACACTGTTACAGGGTCATTCCACAATATTTTTCTTTGTGTTATGTACAGGGTTTGCGTCTTCCTCTTTCTGATAGTATAAATATCTATCTATCGATAGATAGATAGATAGATATATTTCCCAGTTCTGTTTGCGACATAATCACACAAAGGATTATAAAGAGGGTTTGTTTCGTTTTTGCAGTAATTCAACTGTTTAGTTACGAATTTACTAGTATTGGAACAAACAACAGCAAAGGATAAAACGGGTGGAAAACTCGCAGTTCAGAATCTGATTAATTTCCAGTATTCAAAGTATAGATTCATGGCTTTAGGACCTCAACGGTTACAAAATCTTATGGCTGGAAATTCAATCCATTGGGGTTTCTCCATTTTGCAGAAAAATGTTTCGTTCCGGTACAAAAGTCAAAGCAAAAGTGAAATCCTACGGGTTGCTTTCATGCTACTCAATTATAGCGCTATGATCCCACTTTAAATGTCACGGCAATATCTTATAGCATCCAGGGATTTCCAATTTAGGGAATGCACCTGAATTTGCAAATGGAGAACTCTTGCGCCTCCCCAAACTACAAATCCCAGGATTCCATAGGATGCAACCGCGGCAATTTTTTTAAAATTAAAATTTAATGAATATATTCTAAAACAAAACATGACAGCAAACAACGCACCGAATCGACAATAAACACAGGCAATAACCCAGGTAAGGCCCTGAAAGTCTGTGGAGTTTATCAAACGGCAGGAATTTCTCTTAAATTCGAATGAAAAGAAAGTGAGGCCAGAACACATTCACTTAAAGTCGCTAGTTTAGCGCAATTACGTGAATGCGCATTGCGTTCAAACTGGCTTCCCACTGCCCAAAAATAGCATGCCATTGTCCAAATTTGCGTGCGGCAGTCTATCACACAATAACATGAAACCACATGATTGCATTCGGACTGACTTCCCATGGCCCGAAATTGCGTAAGGTAGTCTATCACGCAATAACGTGAAACCTCATGATTGCGTTCAGATTGCCATTGGATTATACTTCCAATTCCTCTTGTCTGATAAACTCCATAGATAAAAGGTGTGTTCAGGGATCCTGAAAGACAGCTTTACATATAAAAATTTAGCTCAAATTGGGGGATGTCTAGAGAAATTATGGCGTTTCCGTTGCAATTAAAATGCAATGAAAACGCAGTAATTTTGCAGCTGGGAAAGGCTGCGATAATGGGAATAATTATTCATGAACTGGCGTCTGGGTATTATTATTTTTTGAATTGCAATGTTTTGCAAAATTGGAGGTCGGCACCACCGGTGCGCCGAATGCTGAACCCCGAATTTCCCAAGCGGATAAAGGTAAAGGGAACGAAAGCAAAGTTTTGCTCTCCGTCGCGGAGAAAAATACTGTGGAATAACCCGACCCACACAACAATTCCTACAAGCTATAAAACCTGACTCTAAATCCATGTGTTGTAAACTTTTTTGACCGGAAAAAGTGACATCGAAGACACCGATCCAGCGTTCACATGGGACTTTGGGATTTTAAAAATAACCAGTCGTTTCTCTCTTTCCTCCGACAGTATCGAACTGTACCTTAAAACGAACCCATACTGTTACACAATTAACGTTAATTAATTTTTTTCTCTCTCTCGACTTCTTAAATTTACATGTGAAAAAATCTCACAAATAATGTATACAAAGGTAGCCATGTTGTAGTTTTTGTTGCCATAGCAACAACAACTTAATATAATTAGTTAACAATGAATCTATCATTGTAGGAGTTACATACAAAGTTAATAATTTTTTTGTTTGTTTGTTTGTTCTTAAACTGTAAACTATACAAACTAGTTATGGACTGTATTTGTATTTTTGTATTTTTCTATAACTTGACATGCGCTTCAGTGTTGTCGTCGTCGCAACTAAACAAGTAGAATACATGTATTTAAAAACCTTAAAACGTTCTCTAACTCTCCTTCAAAAAATTAAATTCATTAGTTACTAAAGATATATATATATATATATATATATATATATATAAGCAATCATGAAAAAAATCTGTTAAAACTAACAAAAAATAGGAAATGGGAAAAAAAATATAACACAACATGAATTACAACTTTTTGTTGTAGCCTCTAGTTACAATGTGTGTATCTGTGTGTGTATCTTTAAATTCTATTTACAGTTATTTTAGGCTATCAACTAATAGCTTTTTTTATTTTCTTTAAAAAAAAGTTATTACAGTCTTTTAACATACAATATATTCTAAGGCCTTCGTCAGGCACATGGTTAAAAATCCAATGGTCGGCAACATACATCCTTTCAGGCGGAGGGTGCAATTTGAATTGTTCCTTATCAATTGCATTTCCCCCCTATTTTTATGTACAGGTTGAGTCTCCCTTTTATCCAAAATGTTTGAGATCGGAAGTGTTTTTTGGATTTATTTATTTTTCGGATTTCGTAATAGCTAGATTTGCAGAAATGGACATTATGAGATACCTAGGAAACGGGACCCGAGTCGAAACGTAAAATTGAGTTATGCTTCATAGATATCTTATACACATATAAGATATCTAATACATTTGAAAATTGAATATCCATTTATATTTAGACCTCTTTAGGCTACTTTAAGTCTAAATTAAAGGCTATTCAATTCAGGGGAAGCCTTCCAACTTTCGTCATGATTTTACGACCAAATTATTTGTATTAATTTACACTTTTACGGCATTGTTTTAACTACTGTTATAGTAATGTTTTATTAATTTTATAATCTTGTTTGTGGTTTTAGATGGCTTTTTGTTTCCGTTTTGGATTGTTGTTTTCTCGCCTTTGTAAAGCTCTATGTAAAGCCTATGGCACTATATAAATAAACGCAATAATAATAATAATAATAATAATAATAATAATAATAATAATTTTAATAATAATTTTAAAATAATTATTATTATAAAATTTTGTGTATAAAAATAATAATAGTTATTATTATTATTATACACAACATTTTTAAAATAATTATTTTAAAATTATTATTTCAAAATTATTATTTTAAAATTATTATTTTAAAATTATTATTATTTTAAAATTATTATTTTAAAAATGTTGCATATAATAATAACAATCATACACATTTTTAAAAGAATAATTATTTTTTTAAAATTATTAATTTAAAATAATTATTATTTTAAAATGTTGTGTATAATAACCATAATTATTATTATTGTTATACACATTTTAAAGATAATAATTATTTTAAAATAATAATTAATTTTAAAAAATATTTGGAAAAATATTATTTTAAAATAATTATTAAAATAACAATTATTATTATTATTATTATTATTATTATTATTCGCATCATTATTATTATTATACGCAACATTTAAAAAATAAGTTTGTGCACGGAACAATGCTGGTGTACACTGAACCATCAGAAAGCAAAGGCGGCATCACTAACCTAGCCATCTATAGGGACAATATTGGAATATTTCAAATTTCGGTATTCCGGATAAGGGAGACTCAGTCTGTATTAAAAGCTGTTGTAGCAAAGAGGGGTTACTGTTAAATTGCTTACACATTCCCTTAAAAAGCCAGAACATGGAGAGAGGGGGATCCCTTTTGCTTTTGGAATACAACTCCCAGAATCCAGTATGGTTTGATGGCCAGAGCTGGAAGATGTTGGGAATCCAACTGGAAGGTAACATTTCCAAACTCTGAGTAAGATAAATGGGAACTGCAGAGCAGTGGTTCAACTGAACCCAAAAACTACTTGCAATGGCTCTGGATCATGATATCTTTGCCTTTCTTGCATTGGCTTCTTGCATTTTCCTGAAGATCTGTAGAAACTGTGCTGCAGTTTTAAGCGCATGGCCCACTGTGCATAGCAAAGTCTGCTTTCCGCATGGATCCGAATGGCCAGTTCCCTGACTGATGTGTCCCTTGCTAAAAAACAGAGCCACCTCTGCCATTGACCAACCTGTTTGGTGGCTCCAAAAAATGGGATCAGACTTGTTTTTTTCCAATGCAACTCTAAAACACAGTTTCAAAACTGGGTTTCAAAGCAGTTGGAAACATGGCATGCCTGGTGTTCAAAGTGAAAACTTCCAAAGTTAAATTAGCAATAGCATTTACATTTCAATACTGCTTAATGGTGAACTATGTCCTCTCTTAGCGGTTTACAATGGTATAAGCCAATTGCCCCCAACAAGCTGGGTACTCATTTTAGCCACCTACAAAAGGATGGAAGGCTGAGTCCATTTTAGAGCCCTGGAATCGAACTCACAACTTTGTGGTTGCAGTACTGGCGTTTAAGCACTGCACCATAACAGGGTGCAACTCAACTCTTCAGCTGCAGAGCATGGAAATGTTACTTTTTTGGGAGGGGATTAAAGTTCCCAGAATCCCCCAGACCTCATGGCTAGTGGGCTAAGAGCTTCTGGGAGTTGTAGTGAATTTCTGCAAAGTACTGGCAGTTGGAGCTGGAGAACGACGCATGCTCCTGCAATGTACATTGCTGCACGTAACACAAGTGCATTGTTTGTGCGCATTGCACATGAACTAACTCCGTGGCTTAAAGTTACACTCCCTCTACTCCATGGTGAATCTCAGCCTACATTTCCAAGCGTTCAGATCCCTGGACTATTGTGCATTCATTTTTTTCCCCCAGGCAAGATGCAAGTACGGATGTGTGTCGGAGGATTTTATTTTGGCAAGGACAGATCCTATCACTTTGCCAAAGGTTTTGGGGGCAAGGAGCAGCTAGCCAGCCATGGCAGTTCCACAAGCGGACACTCAAAAAGTGCAGCATGCGAGACATGGCAGATCCAGAAGGGTTTGGAAGTGTTCGCAGGTGGAGAGCGGTGGACCAGCTGTCTGGAAAAAGGGGCCGGGGACACAACTCTGTGTGTGTGTGTGTGTGTGTATGGGCCAGTATTCCAGATCAACTACTTAGTTAAGTACACTTATGCTGCTGTTGTGTGCCTCAAAGTCATTGCTGGATTATGGGGGCCTAAGGCGGACATGTCATAAGGTTTTCTTAGCAAGTTTTTCCAGAGGGGCTTTGCTATGGACATCCTCTGAGGCTGAGAGAGTGTGACTTGGTTATGCCCAAGCAAGGAATCAAACCCTGATCTCCAGAGCCGTTGTCCAACACTCAGACGACATGGAATATTTAACTTTTTCTTAAAGCCTTATGTACTTAACTAAGACCCCATACGGACAGGCCAAAATAAAGCTGCTTCGGGTCACTTTAGAGGTATACTGTTTAAATGTTGCATGCGTCTTAAGAGGCTGGTTGCTGCGCCAAAGCTGTGCTTAAATCCTTAGGACTGGAGTGTGGCTTTGGTGCGGCATCCGGACTCTTTGGATGCATGCATCATTTAAACAGCATGCCTCCAAAGTGACCGGAAGCAGCTTTATTTTGGCCTGTCTGTATGGGCCCTAAGTAACCTCTCCTGGCCAGATCCCCCTAAACACGATGGGAAGGTCCAATCCCAAGCACAACGGACCTTCCTCTCCCCATGGACACTACAAACTTTGCAGGAATAATCCACTTTGACACCATTTTAGTCGCCCAGTAAAGTAGGTTGGTGGGGCGAGGAGTTACGATCTCGGCAACAGTTGTGACTAGCCAGCGACTGGGAATATAGAATAGATACAGATGAGTAAATCTAGGCATTTTGCATTCACGGTGGCTAGTTTGTCATGATTGTGATGCTATCGCCACAATCGTATCTCTCGCCCGCAGCCTGGACATCAGTTACATAAAGAGAAAGAGATCTATTCTATCAGCAACTGGACCATGGGCAAATTTTGGACAGATTAGGAGTGGTCAGTCCAAGAGAGGTTATTCGTATATTCATAAGTATAACTAGGGATGCATCTGCACTGCAGAATTAATCTGGTTTGACACCACTTTAACTGCCGTGGCTCAATGCTATGGGATTCTGGGAGTTGTAGTTTGTTGAAGCCCCGGAGCAAAGCTACTTTAACTGCAATGGCTCAATGCTATGGGATTCCAGAGTTCGCATAACTCCATGGCAGTGAGCCACAGCAGTTAAAGTGGCGTCAAACTGGATTAATCCTGCAGTGCAGATGCAGCCTGAGTAGCCAATACTTGAATACAAAGCCAATATTTGTAAAATGCAAAAAAAGGACATTAAAAAATAAAATAAAAATAAAAACCAGGAATTAACTACAAATAAAAAAGACATTAAATGGCTGATTATGAATGAATCATGTTTCAATACATAAGAAAATGGCATTTCTTTTCAAATAAAGGTAATCGTTTAAAAGAATCCGTTGTATTTCGAATCCCTCTTTCATCATTGGAGTATGTATGTTAACAGTTTAGTAACAGGTTGGTTGATATATATATATATATTTTAACATTTTCATTTCTTTTCACAATTACAACTAATAATCCCCTCCCTCCCCGAAAAAACCATCTAACCACGCTTTTTCAGCTTTTTCCCTCTGCAATGACCCGTTTTACTCAAGTTTCAGCAATTCTTGCATATTGTTTGCATAAGGCTGAGAGGAAACCGGCACACATCCACCAATATATATATATATAGGTATATACATATATATCTATATATATATGGAACACATGCGCATACGAGAAGGAAAGAACTTTGGATAAATTAAAAGAAGAGAAAAGAATATATACGACATTTGTCAAACTTGGGAAGCTTATAAGGAAAGCCGCTGAAACGATACCGATTCGAACAAACATTTTTACATACAAAGTCAACTAAAAGAAAAGTGGAGAATCTGAGTTTTGTGACAATTCGTTTAGAGTCGCCAAACAGCTCGGCGACTTTGTAAATAGAGCGCACCTATAGTTAGGATTTTCTTTTTATAGTCTGTCGACTGAGTTTCTCATTCTTTCTTGAATAAAGAAGTCATTGCACAAGACGCCTTAAATAGTGCTAACCCTCACCAATGGCGTTTTCTACCCAACCCACCCCTGGCCCCCGTTTTGCGTCCAAATTTTGGTGATGTTCCCCCATGCTTCAAGCTTCGCTTACCTCCTCTTACAAATGCTAAATCTGCCAACTCTCTCTCTCTCAATCTCTATTTATACATATATATTTATTTAATTAAAAAAAAGGTTGTGGCACCTAGAAAAGAAGTCTGCGCCGAACATCTATCGCTAGACTTCCACGTGAGAAAGGATGTGTGTGAGTCTGCCTTTGTGTGTGTCCATGGGTTTAAGAGGAAGTGTGGTGCGGGACAAAAGGGTGCACAAATCCAACCGGTCCAGAAGCCATTGGTTAGGGATGGAAAGAATATCATATATATATATATATACACACACACACACACACACACACACACACACACACACTAAAGGTGGGAGGTTCCCAAGTGTCAGAAAACCCCAATGAGAACGCTTATGCACCAAGAAATTTTGCAATTCAGGACATTTCTACATGAGAAACCCTATGTGTTTTTTCTCTTGGAAAATAGGATTCTCCATGCAAAAAATAATTTTCTGTGCAGAAAATGATTTTCTGTGCATAGTGCATGATTTCTGTCCAAAAAATGCAATCTTACGCATGCACAATCCGCATTGGTTTCTCATGCAGAAAAGTCCCGCATTGGGAATAACCTTTGAAAATGGTACAATTTTTGAGGACTTGCTCACATCAAGAAGAGAGCTGCAAAAATTACTCATTGTTTCCTTGAAGAATTAAAACCACAACTCGTTCCATCCTGACCAATGGTTGGCAACTGGTTGTATGGATTGTTGTCATAGTAAGAGGTTGGCTTATCGTCCTTTATGGCCCTTGAAACCAATGTTGCACCCGTGTTATCTTTTCAGTGCTTTGGAATTGTGACATGGATGCTGTGGAAACACTTTAGGCTTTATACATTCCATATACATCTATTGAAGATGCTTTTTTTGTGAGTCTATGCGCGTGTGTGTGTGTGGTTTTTTGTTGTTATTGTTGAGTATCATTCAAAGAAAACAGGAGAGGGGTTAAGTTGAAGTGGCAAGATCACACCAACATCCATTTCAGAAAGCGCATTTCAAACTGTAAAGCTAACAGAAGTGTGTGTGTGTGTGTGTGTATAGGTGTGTATACACACCTAAACACACACACACAAGTGTACTTTTCAACTATAGTGGAGATCAGGTATGTTCTTTGTAGAGGCACTGCCACAATTTGTGCAAAACCCATCTTTTTTTTTCTTTTTTAAATATACAAACATTTTCACCCGGGAAGAACTCAAAGCCACTTTCCACCCCACTGGGAAACACAAACCCAACGCCAGTTTGACCAGTTTACACAACTGGGACATGTTTGTTCTCTCTTTCCCCTTTTTTAGGCACAGAGGGATCTTGAATCCAAACTCACGGAGGTCAGTAAAAACCCTCCCCAAAAATGAAAGCCAAGGAACGCTCTTCGCCGAATCAAGAAATCTTTCCGCACAAACCCTGTTAGGGCTTAGGGACCTTTAACAACCCAGAAAAGCAGCACCAAAAAGAAGAGAAAGGGAGGTCTCCAAAGGTTTAATTTTGCATTTCACATCAACCTGATTTTTCAAGGCAACAGGTCAAGATCTGAAAGTGAGTGTCAACTTCCAATGTTAGCAAGATTGTGGGTTCTCCGATGCTGCACTAATCCCAGTTTGATGTATTTTGTCCATCTGCTTCTCTCTCTCTTATACACCTACAAACTGATGGCTTTCCCTTGCTTTACAACCGTTGAAAAAGCTGACCTTTCATTCTTCCAGAGACTTTGCACTCAGGAGGTATCACTTCACCCAAAACATGATTTTGAAAACTAACGTTTATACTCAACTATAAATTGACTTGATGTATAAGTCGAGGGCAAGTTTTGGGGCTGACATTATGGATTTTGCTATGATCCCTGGATAAGGTCAAGGGTAAAATTTAGGGGCATATATAGCAAAGGATCTAAAGGAGGAAGCAAATCAAAGCAATGTCAGAGAACTTGCAAAATTCCAGTAGACATAATAACTCTTTGTGCTTACTCTTAAGACTGAATGGATGAGAGCATAGAGGAACCGGGACATGGTTCCTTCTTTTAAATATGAGTTAAGATACTGCACTTAAATTGACCCGTGGATAAGTTGACTTTTTTTGGGTTCAATTTTTTTGACTTAAATTTCTAGACTTATACATGAGTATATATAGGGTCAGCCCCAATTATAACTTGGATGGAAGCCTACCAGGAAAGAGAGAGGTCTAGGAAAGGAAACTCCTGGAGCATCATGATTGCCAGTCAAGAGCTGAAAATGGACTATTCTGGATGGACCAAGGGTTTGACTCCTGCTATATCTCTAGGAAGAAAATCCCAGGCGCCATAGCTCACATCTCTTTGTAGAGCCAGGAGAAAGAGCCTTGGTTGACATTATGGCAGAGGTGTCCTTTCTGCCGGTTCAGTGTTGACAACACACGCTATCAAGCTGTGGGGAGTGTGCGGGGCGCAAGGGGCGATGCATCCCATTCAGATGAATGGGGCGCGCACCGCACACAATTCGCCTTACACAGGGGGGGGGGGGGGGGGAATGGATCCCCCGCGTAAGGCAAGGATCCACTGTACTCAGTAGAAGACAGCCATAACAGAGTTCTTAGACTGCTCAAAACTGAAAAATTGAATAACGTCTCCATTTTGCAGACCAGGGCTCCAAGGTCTTACTGCACAATATTGGCCCAAAAGGGGAGAAATGGAAAGGTAGAAGCCATACAATATGGATACATTGTCGTTCCATGGGACCACCATCATCTTGATTTGATTGATTGATTTCCACTGGACTGGACTTCTAGGAACTGGAAGGTCAGGAAGCCAAGCACTAGAAAGTGAGCTGGCTTGGTTCAGCTTGGAGAAAAGAAGACCGAGAGGCGGCATGATATAAAGCCATCTTTAAATATCTGAAAGGAGGTCATGTAGGAGACGGAGCCAGCCTTTTTCCGGTTGCTCCAGAGACTAGGACACAAACCAGGGGATTCAAATGACAAAAAGAGAGATTCCAGCTAGATATTAGGAAGAACTTCCTGATGGTAAGAGCGATTCAGCGGTGGAATGGATAGCTTTGGAGATCCTTCTTTGGAGATCTTTAAACAGAGTTTGGATGACCACCTCTCAATAATGCTTTCACTGTGGATGGCCCTTGAGGTCCCTTCCAACTCTACACTAAACACATGGATTACAATCTCAACCTCACTTCTACACCAGCATTGCAAAGATAGTAAGAACCATGGCTGCTTGCTGTTTGGTGCTACTTTTCTGGGTTGAGATGGGAACGCGGAGATCGGTCACTTATCTTTTAACGGCAAAACGAAGCCTTCGTCCTTCCTTATCTTTTAAAGACCTCATCCCCATTTTTTGTTCTTTTGCCAGTGGCAGCGGATGGCTTCCATCCAAGTAGGGTGACCGATCCGCGCTGGGTTTCGGTCCGAACTTTAAGACCTGGAGTGGATTCCTTCTCCCTGATAATGGACTCCGCTAGCTGCCCCCTTTTCTGTGTTTATCATAGTGGGGTTTGCAGATGAGCAGAGGGCAGTGCGCTCCTTTACACCCGATACAATTTTGCTGTTGTTACTTTACAACTCGAAATACCGTCGGCTCAAAAATACCGAGAACACTTGTGCGCCATTCGCAGCAGACAATGGCACTTGATGGAAAGCCCTACCCCACCCTTCCCCAAATGTTTCAGGCCCTTGGAGCAAAACATCCTCTTGGCTCTTGGAAGAGTCGATCCCTATCCGCTTCATTTCACTTCCTGGCTTCTTCCGAAATTCAACGGCTGTCCCTTCCCGTAACATTTAGAGACTCCGTTTCGAAAGCGGAGTCTAGATTTCCGGCGGCGGTGTCGGTGTCTTCTCTTTCTGTGTGTGTGTGTGTGTGTGTGTGAGTGAAAAACACAACCGCCAGCCGTTATAGAGTACAACAAAAATTCAGCAAATGTCCAAACATTCTCCAAAACCTTTCTAAAAGCACGTCTGTCCATTTCCCACTTAGAACATTCTTAGCTTGTCTTTGAAAAAACGAAAAAGGAAAGAAGAGAAACCCATAACAACCACAGTAATATGAAAATGTAAGACATTATGATGATAATGAATCCCCCCCCAAAAATAGGTGTTTTGTATATGTGATTATGATACCAGTTCGTTTTTTTTTTGTCTTTCTGTCTTTCTTTTTTTCCTCCGACAAATCAATATAGACTAGGATGTAAACAAAACAGTTAAGATAACACTTTGAAAAAACAGACGAAACATTTATCCATCGACAAGAGAACAAGAAAACGATTCAAGTCCGCGGTGCCGGAGCACTTTCGTCTTGATGGTAGTCACGGAAAAAGAGTTTGCGTGTTTGTGTGTGTTTTTGTTTTTAAAGTGTGTTAAAGTTAAGGTGTTATAAAAGTCTTATGATTATTATAGTTCTCTACTTCTATGCAATCTCCTATAGAGAACTCTGTTTTGTTAATTGTTTTTTTCTAGAGTGCTTTGTGTGTGTTTTTTTTCCTTAAAAAACAACAACAACAAAAAGTTTTGACATTCCCATGGATCAGTTTTTGGTTAACGTGTCGGCTGCAAAGAGGCTTACTGTAGAAGATCATGTAGAAGGAGGAAAAGTTGGGCGCATACATACAGAGAGCCTCGGCTGCAGCTTCTCACCAAGAGAGAAAAGTCCAGGTATCTCCGTGATTTCAGGGTCAGGATTTCAACACGGTTTGCTGCAGAAAGAGCAAAGGAAAATACATGTATAACTCAGTTAACAGTTCAGTTAGTCTCAATGGTGCTACAAGATCCCTTTGTATGCTCAGTTCACAAAGCGCATGCGTTCCTAAGCATTGCTTCTTTAACAGTATACAGTCAGCCCCCACTGTATCCATGGATCCTTTACACATGAATTCAAGCATCCATGGCTTCAAAATATTAATATATACTGTGTATACAGTCAGCCCTTCTTATACATGGATTTTTTAAATACATGGATTCAAGTATAAATTTCAAATATCAAACTTTGATTTTCCAATTTTTATAAGGGACACTATTTTGCAATGTCATTATATTTAATGGGACTTGAGCATCCATGGATTTTGTTGTCCGCGGGGATCTTGGAACCAAACCCCAGCATATAACAAGGGTCTACTGTACTCAAGTGTAAGTCTAGAATTTTAGTCAAAAAATTGACCCAAAAAAACTGATTCATTGTTATTGTTGTTATTATTATCATCATCAACATCATCATCATCATCATCATCATCATCATCATCCTCATCATTATACTTCTGAGTTTCACCAAGAAATGGTTCCTTTTTAAATATAAGTTCAAGTAATGTGCATACAATAATAATAATAATAATAATAATAATAATAATAAATACAGTGTCTCTGTTCTGGAATCACTGACCTCCTTCTACTCTCTCATCTATCTAGCCTATAGGGCAGGGGTAGGCAACCTTTTTGAGCCGGGGGCCGGGTTGCTGTCCCTCAGACAACTGGGGGGCCGAAGCCAAAAAATAAATAATTAAATAATTTAAAAAATTTTTTTTAAATAAATAAATAAACTGGGACAAATGCAGGACAACATTTTCAAATGGTGGACACTTTTTTTAAAAAAGTGGAGGATATGCAAAAAAAATTGCTGATTTTTTAAAAAATGTTAATATAAATGCATGTTTCTGAGGTGTCTATAGAAATTGCCCCCCTTGCCCCTGCGCGCAAGATGCCAAAGGCCCCGGCGGCAATCGGCGGCAGGACCGGGCTGGGGCCGGTCCCAAGGCCTCACCGGGCCGTATCTGGCCCGCGGGCCGCAGGTTGCCTACCCCTGCTATAGGGTGAGCACAAACAGTTATCCATGCTAGAATTTGTAGGTTCTTTGGCATCGTTTTCCTTTTCTTCATCCCTTTGACCCTTTGTTACATGCCTCATGGGGGATTATCACATGGGAGTTATCCTGTCCTTGTCCTGTTCCTATCCCATCCTTCCCGCACGATTGCAGGAAGGACTTTCAGAAGACGGCGCACTGATCCAGTCATTAACCTGTCATTAACGTGACATTGGCTGGCATTTTGCATTAATGGAAGTTCACGCTATTGGAATACCGCTTTAATGATGGGTTAATGGCAGGCTCGGCGCTACCTTTTGAAAGCCTTTCACGCTATCTCAGTCCTGGACGGGATAATGACGGGATAAGTATGGGCGAGTGATCAATGTCTCTATCCCATCTGTGTGCGATAATCTCCTACATCTTACCCTCAACTTGTCCACAGGTCATATAAAAATCCATAATTTGGGCCCCAAAATTTGCCCTCGACATATACATGAGGTCAATTTATAATCCCAGTGTGTTGCCAATAAGGTTGACGCCAAAGAAGAACTTACCGGTCTGTTGCTTGCATCTACATTTGCGAGACAAACATGCTGCTGTTTAGGTCATCGACCGATAACTGGGATATCTGCAGCGAAACAAGAGGGCGAGGGAGAAGAAAGGAAAGATTTCCATTAAGATATTCCTTCAATTGGGGTGGGGACACTGCAACCCCCATGTCTTTCTGGGGGCTTGTGTACCCACCTGAAACAACAACAACAACAATCCACAAATGCATTGTTTCCACTCCACCAGGCTTCTAGGAATGCAAATTTGGGGCCCTTCGACACTACACCATTGTAGCGTTATGATTCTCCAACAGCTGCTATGGTGTCTTCCTATGGGATCCTGGGATCTAGTGTTTAGGGAGGAGGACTTAAAGATTTCTCAGCCAGAAACCTCCAGAGCCTCCCCAAACTACAAACCCTGGGGTCCTACAGGATGGAAGTAGCATCATAGTGCTATCACTGTGTAGCGTGAATGGGTTTGGCTGTACAATTATAGCAGTTTGTTGACTGCTTAAGTGGACAGTGCTCCATTCTACAGAACCCTGGGATTTGTAGTTTGGTGGAGGAGGTAGCCGTATCTAAGTGCATGCCTCGGACTTATAGCACTAGAGCTCTCTGTCAGAGAAATACCTTATCAAACTCAAAATACCAGGATTTCATAAGATGGAGCCAAAGCCATGCAAAAGTCACCCAAGTGCTCTATGGTCCATTCCATGCACTACAATTACAGTACTTGAATACCACTGTAGCTGTCGTGGTTGCATCCTACGTACTCTTGGCATTTGTAGTTTGGGGGTGCATCACCAACTGCAAATCCCAGGATGCCGCAAGATGTTTCCATGGCAGGCAAAGTGGAATCACAGAACTATAGTTGTTTAGTATGAAAGGGCCCTTTGTCTGTGCTCCAAATCCAGATCCTTCTAAACCTTCTAAAATGGCAGAAACCTCTTCCAGATTTGATTTTTTGGGGGTAGAAAGGGTACTTTCTGGTATTTACAGCCAAACTATGGCCCCTCTTAGTTGGAAAACTGCCCTGGACATTGTGCCGTTGTCCATCTTGGGGGTAATGTTCATTTCACTCATTCAATTCAGTGGATTTTGGATCACTTGAAGTCCATGGCACAAGTTGGACCATCATTCTGAGCAACCAAGACTCACAAACCCTGGTTTGTGGAAAAATACTTTGCCCTTCTAGCCCAAATCAGAAAGGTGCCAAGGCCTGGACATGTATAATAGGAGAGGCCACTGTCCTGTGTATGTATCCCTTTTAACTCCAAGGGTGCATAGCTATAGTTGGAGTATTGACGTCCCCAATAAAGTTGGGATGAGAATGATTGGATGGCCCTGAAAATGGAAGAAACAAAGACAAAGGACACAGAAGGTGCAGCTTAAAGCAATGCTCTCTTTTTGTATGTGCACTTTGCAGCCTTTGCATAGCTCAACCATATTGGCAATCTTCCCCGCTCAAGACTGGCACTTAGGTTTGTTTTTAGCTCAGAGCCTCCATATAGCTATTGGCACCCAGGAAAGAAAAGTGATACTGGCTTAGTCCTGTGTAGCAAGGGTGGGGAACCTCTTTTGGTTGGGGGGCCACATGCCATTTTGGAGAAATAGTTGTGGGTCATATTCCGGAGTGAACGGATCGAGGCCCAAATTATTAGCATATTTAAATTTAAGGCTCTCCCTGGCCATCATTAGGAAAAGCCTTTAGATGGGAAGAGAATCCTATAGAGACAGCGGGAAACCACCAAATTAAGATAGCATGAGATGGCCATCTGGGGAACTCCAGAGGGCCAAACTGGGGCCCTATGAGGTCCAGATTTGGCCCTATAACCTGAGGTTTCCCACCCTTGCTCTGCAAAACAATTAGAAAGGTGAAGTGTGTGAAGCACTAAGCATGCAGCCACAGTTATTTTTAATGACCTTCTCCAACCGGAGTGTCCACTCCAGAAGTACTGGATGACTCCCATCATCCCCTTGCCGGATGTTTTGGGGTTGATGGGCACTATGATCCAGTATGTCTGAAGGGTACCAGGTTGGGGAAGAATAAGATCCATCCAAGATTGCAGTTCTGTTGAAATCTTTCCCAATCCATTTAGCTTTCTCCAACTGCATATCTTGGGTTTGGGGTAGGTGGTTGAGGATGGATTGATGCCACGTATTTAGGATTGGTGCAGAAGCAGTGATCCCATTTATTTTTGGCAATGGGTTTCATTTTGATTTCCTTCTGAGATAGAAAAGACAGTCGTGGTCCCAAATATTTCCGAATAACATTGGATAAACGTCCCATTGGCACAACTTTCTGTACAAACAATGATATTTTCCCATTAAAATTCAAACATTGCAATTTGGTTTTCTGTTTTTAAATAAAGATATTGAGCTTCTCACTTCTGCTTTCTGCCCAGAGCTGAAAAATGTGAACCGTTTCAAGGAAGGAGCACTTGATGCAGCCTTTCTGCTGCAGAACAAAAAGCAGAAGTCGCACAAATCAAGAGATAGGATAGAGATATAATCTGGCAGCATTTTGCTCTTGGACCTGACTTTTCCAAGAATAAATAAATAAATATGGATCTACTTTTTGATGCCTCCCCCAATTGCCCACTACCAGAACCAGGTGGGAAAAGGTACTTGTCCCATCACCAATCGTAAATACACAAACACACACACACATATATATATATTGTTTTTCGAAGGATCCCATCCCCCATGGGGCAGAGTCACCGGAGCAATGAACAACCCTTTAAGACTTGTCAAAGAGAGAGAAAAGATCGCATTTGTCCCTTGTTAACATTGGGGCTGTGAGTTCGAGGGCCAATTTTGGATTCTGAAGTGCAAGTGGGCCCTTGTATCCACTGTTGATGGTTTCAGGATGCCCCACGGTAACAAAATCCATTGATACTCAAGTCCCATTAAATACAATGGCATAGTAAAATGGCATCTCTTCTATAAAATGGCGAAAATCAAGGTTTGCTATTTGGAACTCGGATGTTTTTAAAATATTTCCAAGTCATCGATGGTTGAACCTGTGGATAAGGAGGGCCAACTGCACTTTGAATTTTGGAATTCCAGATAAGGGATACTCAGCCTGCATGACAAATGCAGGATTTATCTGTCGCAACTGCCATGCCCTATGGCAGATGGACAAGACGCATGGAACTGATGCGCTCAGGAAGGAATTAAGAGATTCTTCTCAAAATATGTTGGACATTCGAATTAATGAACGATTTGGAAAGTTGCATTTCTCTCCTGCTTTTGTTTTGTCATACCTCTCCGACAGGTCATCCCCCATAAGTGACCTGGGTCAACCCCGTCCCATAACCCCACTCTGCCCCATGCGGGATCGGGGTCGCATCCCGTTCCGGCCGCAACCGAACACTGTGAAAAGAAAGCTATTGAAAGGGCCAAACCTGATTGGCTGTAGCAGTTGCAGCGAAAGGAACGCTGGTGGCGGGTGTTGTTGCTGCAGACACAGTGGTGGGCGTAGCGCCGTGCATCATGGGAACTTTTTTCGGTAGGGAGCCATGGAAGCGACATAACAGGAGGGCGGAGCGTTTTATGGAACCATGGCAAGATGTGGCAGGGAGGCGCATGTGTCAGGAACCACAGCAACAAGCCATTTTGTGTGTGCGTGCGTGTATGCGTATGCGTGCGAGACATCACGGAAGGGAACACCAGGGCCGCGGCATGCAATCACGGTGCAAAGCGAAAACAGCATCAAAGGAGGAGGCAAGGAAAGGGGGAGAGGGGGAAACAAATAAAGAAAAGAGAAAAAAAGAGGGAAGGGAAAGCCAATTACAATTCCATTTAAGGAGGAGAAAACAAAACTAAAATACTCTCAAGACTTATGTCGACATTTATAAGCAGAACAATGAGGTTGTTGGACTTGGGGTTGGGGGTAGGGGACAGGTTTCCAAAGATGGGGAGGGAAGGTGCAAACTGCTAGGCAAAGCCTTGGTTAATGTGGGGATATTTGGTGGCCTTGGCTACTTAAAGCAAGACACCAAGGCGGATCGTGGCAGATTGCACTCGTGGGTTCTTATAGGCCCGTACTGGGTCCCTGCCCTACTCTGAAAAATTGCCCCCCTGAGTTATGATCCCAGAAGTATACAATGAATTTTTCGAGTGAGCGTTGAGACAAGACATTGCCGCCCAGGTGCATGTGATGGTTGCATGGCCCCAAGGCACGCTGTGGTTTTGTAACCTGCAACGTCCTCTATGGCAGCGGTTCTCAGCCTGTGGGTTGCAACCCCTTTGGGGGTCGAATGGCCTTTTCACAAGGGTTGCCTAAGAGCATCGGAACACACATACACTTGTCCCTCCATATTCGCTAGGGTTAGAGGCACAAGACCCCCATGAATATGGAAAAACCACAAATAACAAAAACACCATGTTTTTACCTGAGGGGACACCTCTCTAGGAATTTCTCGGTCCTCCGGTGCAACTCTGTGGTCAACGTCCAACAGACACTGACCATAGAACTGCGCCGAAGGAGCTATAAAGGCCTAGTATCTCTAGGTCTTTCAGTGCAACTTTCAGTTAAAGAGTTGCAGTGGAGGACCTAGATATTCCTAGAGAGAACATATTAATCAAATTCATGAATATTCAAATCCGCAAATATCAAAGCCGCAAATATGGAGGGATGAGTGTATTTCCAATGGTCTTAGGAAATGGAGACACATGGTTGAGGGTCACCACAACATGAGGAACTGTGTTAAAGGGTCGCAGCATTGGGAAGGTTGAGAACCACTGCTCTATGGCACATGGGTATTTGTTTGTTTTTCCAGCTGCACCACAAAGCCTCTTGGCTGCAACCATATGCAGCTGCTTTGTTTCTGTGACAAAAATGACACGGGTCCAATCTTGCTACGTTTGGTTTGCCCTGGATCCTTCTATGACCAAGAACATCCCAATTGCATCCCAGGAAGGGCAAATGGAAAAGAGAGCAATTCTGCTATATATTTGCATATATCCAGGTGGGGGAACTGAAATGGGGCAGATACCAAAAAACTCAAGGGGACATTTATACTGAGACAGTGGTCTACTTGGAAAACCTAAGGAGTTGGGGAGTTCAATGGGATGCGGCCCTTTGAAAGGGATGTGAGCCTCAACTCCGACTCCGATCACCAGCACCTGCCGTCTTGCAAACGCAAGCATTGGAGCCCTATGAGTAAACTCTTGAGTGGCCCAAGTATCCAAGTCTATTTTAGCTATTTCTTTATATGGCTAGCCTGGAAGGGAAGAAAGCGGGATCCTTTCTGAGCTCTGATGGCGCATGGAGGCCTGGTTGCAAGTTACACAAAAGATGTAAACCAGAGTCAAATCCAAAGAGGGAAGCCAAAATCAATAACCCAATTTAAAATTGTCATAGGAGGGGAAGGGTGTTTGGTTCCTCCACTAAACCTTTCTCCCTGTTTCTTTGGTAGTCATAAAGAATTCACTTTCATGTCAATATGGTGGGTTGTTTTGTGTGTCCGTAAGACATGTTGCGATTTCCCACAAGGGCAGGTCTTTGTCTTTGTCACAGAACCAGGATGAATGCTAGGGACTTATCATTTCCAGGTTGGCTCATCAGTAGAGCTTTGCAAACAGATCGAAGCGGCTAACAATAATACTCCCCCATCATCATCATTATCAATTTCTAAAAACATTAAAAACAGAGACTTTTGGAAGACAGTAGAAATATTTTCTCTAAACCTTCTTAACCGGGAGAATATTCCCCCTTTAAAAACAAAACATAAAACCCGAAACACCAGATATGTCCGCAGCCATGATTTCTTTTCACATTAGTCAGGGATCACAGAGAAAATGGGTTGAGGTGACAGCAGGACATAGCCAATCGGATGTGCCTATGTGACAGCGGTACATAGTCAATCAGATTGCGCTATGCTGGAGCATTAAATAGCCAGTCAGAGAAGGGAAAGGTCATTGGGAGTGAGGGCAATGCATCTATGGCTGTCCCAGCTAATTTGTGATCACGCAGTGATCCCATAGCCAATTAGTGGTCACATATTGATCACATAAGTTATCGATCACATAGTCCTAGCCAATTAGTGATCGCACAGTGAACTGCATCCTACTGTGACACAGAGAAATCGAGGGCGGAACAAAGCCAATTCAAAGAGAGGGCGATATAACCAAATAGGTAACAATTTTTTTGTGGACAAGATCTGTCAAAAAGAGGCACTTTTCAGAATTAGCTTCACTGTGTACGTATGAAAAGGGGCATGACCATCCCAGCCTTTATGGATGGCTGTGGCACATCATGGACACATTGCATCTCGCCCCGCCATCCTCCCCTCTCCTTCCCACTAGCAACACGGAGGAAGAAACATAAATGCCTTGTTCAGGTTAGGAAAAGTTGAAGTTTGTGGAGGAAAGAAACCTACCAACGCTTGCTGTGGGAGTCATGCAGAGCACAGACCCTGCGCACCATGCAGTGAAGCGTGGAAAGATGGAATAGAAGGGACATTTCATTAGTGAAGCAGTTAACATGTTAACAGAGGAAAAAAGAAATCTCTTTTTTTAAAAGTTCATAGAAAACAGACTGCCGTCAGTGAGAATTGTTTGCTGCCATGGCCTCTATCGCAAACGTGCATGCACAACTCAGATTTGGCCTAACAGAAACAGATTTCCTGTTCCAGCTTGGGACATTATGGCAAAAGAGAGTAATTCTTGGATTCTTGGCAGCAAGCCTTTTTGTTTTTACATACACTCAGAGCTCCTAACTAACCTGGATGACTTTGTATTAAGTAGCGAGGGGAAAAAAACAGGCACTTGTTATTCGTTTCTTGGATACAAAAAAGGGTTTTTGCAACACACAGGAAACTAAGATGGAAAAAATAATACAACGGCAAGACCTTGGTGGAGTGCTTTCACAGTATTTGCACGTCCTGAAAGTGTTCCAGGGGGTTATTCTGTGCAAAAGTACATATGGAGTACTAGGCCAAAAAAAGAAGAAGTGTGGTTTCTGAGCAGAAAAACATGTATATTTATGTGCAGAATACTTTTGGATGTGGGAAATCTGGCACAGAAATATTGGGGTCCCCCCCCTTTCTTCCAGAAGGGAGAAAAGTACAGAAATGATTTGTCATTGCATGACAGAAGGAAACAGTTGAAAGATTTCCATCACTAATATTTAATGCCTTTGTGGTGCGATTTGTACACACTGTTGCCTGCATCCTGTTCACGATATGCATATGTAAGGGTAACACACACGCACATGTCTCCCTTTTTAAATTGGGAGCAGAGGGCACTATTTTCTTGTTCTTGCACTGCATCCCAAAACTTCCTCCCAGACAATTCAGACCATAAAGTTGCAAGTGCTTTAAGCTCTGGAGGGAAGGAAAAGGAAAGCATCTGGAAGCGCATTCTTATTTCTTTCCCCTCTGAGATGAGTCCAGCGGCTACTTCATGGTCTGAATCACCTCTCCTCCTCACTAATGAGGCTGGACAGCTGCATCCGCACTGCAGAAATAATCCAGTTTAACACCACTTTAACTGCCATGGATCAATGTTGTGAGATTTGTAGTTTGTGGCACCAGATGGCTCTAACAGGCGCAACTTACACCAACTCACAATTTTCAGAATTCCCTTGCATTAAGCCACGGCAATTAAAGGGGTGTCAAACTGGATTATTTCTGCAGCGCAGATGCAGTTGGAAACGGGATAAAAATTGTGCATTAGCCTTGTAAGGCTTGTGGCTTTCTCCGTCTGCCCCTCTGACGGGCTTAAAACATTTCTACGGTTGTGCTATGACTATCCATAGGACTATGTTCCATATGGCTATAGACTCTGGCCTTAAAAACTGCCAAAGAATCCAGGAATTGATTTGCGATTAATTGAGCAGAAATGTAAGAAGAAGGAAAAACAAGGCAGTGAGAATCGGAGAGAAAAGGAAGGAGCAACGTTTCTCTATTTAATTTACTAAGAAAGAACAGCAGAAAGGCAAAATGGTTTGCTTTTTTCCTCTGGTGCAAAGACAAAACAAAGAACCCCTGCCTCTCTTCTCCCTCTCTGTCCCCAAAAAGAAATCAGGATGGGAAGAATCGGCATCTAAAGGTTGCCAAATGCACATTCTGCACAAGTCTCTTAGGAATCCACCCGTTTCCTAAAAGCGCATCAATACACCTTGTGCTCTGAAGAACATCTTGTGCCTCCTTTGTGGCGTGGTTGGAAAGAAAATTATAAATCTACAGGAACGCTGCAACCTTGAGCAAACAAGGAATTGTTTTGAAGTGCCGTTCCTGGGTGCGATACGCAATCCCCCGAGAACATCTCTGGCTCGGGGCCCATTGCAAGAACACAATGCAGAGCGTAGAAAAGTTACTTTTGGCAGGGGGACTGCTGCCAGATTCTCTCAGCTGCCCAAATAACTTTGGGGAACTATCAGCTGGGGAGTCTGGGATCTGTCATCCAAAAAAGGGAGCATTTTTACACTCTGCATTTCTCTCTCTATGATACATCTACTGGCTGGGGATTCTGGGATCTTTCATCCAAAAAAGGGAACATCTCTTCATTCTGCATCTCTCTCTCTCTCTCTCTCTCTCTGAGACCTATACTGACTGGGGATTCTGGGACTTGTCATCCAAGAAAGGAACATTTCCACACTGATTTTTCTCCCTCTTCTCTCTAACAGCTGTGCTGGCTGGGGATTCTGGAAACTGTCATGCAAAAAACCCCCTCAAACACATCAACGCAATGGTCCCACCCCACAACCCGCCACAAACTTAAGAAAGCATTGAATGCCCCAGAGGACCTACCTGTCGGGATGAACGTCGGCTGTTGCAACTGCATGTTTGCGAGGGCCTGCTGATAGTGGAAAACACTTGGGTTAAAGACTGTGGTGGCACCGTTGTTTTTTTTCAAGTGCTGGCCTCTTTGGTAAAGGTTGAAGTGCACCGGGTGGCAAAGCCTGGAGATGGGGGAAACCGAGGCAAATTTGGGGGGTTGTGGAGAGGTAGAAATGGGGCAAGAAGGGAAGGGGGAAAAAAAAAGAAGAGATGGATACCATTTTAGACAATGTACCGGTCGGATGAGAGACACCACAAAGCCTGCAAATCACCTGCAACTGTGCCAGAACATTCTTAATAATAATATTAATAGTAATAAACTTGGTCCCCATACAGAATATTCCATGTACCCATCTCTCTGTGTTATGTGATTGATTTGGTTATTTCAACAATGGGATGTTATTTATTCTTATAAGGGAATTTGAACTGTTGTGTTGGTAGGAGGGACAAAGGGTTTATTTTATACTGTTGTATTTTTATTAATATTGTACACCGCCTTGGTCCTGATGGAGAGGCGGGATATAAATAAATTATTATTATTATTATTATTATTATTATTATTATTATTATTTGAGGGAGGTTGGGGTGTTGCTACAAGTAAAAGGGATGAGAGCATTGCCTCGAAACAAGGATTCTGCCCCCAATGACGTTTTCCTTCCCAAATTTCTAGCATTGCAGAGACGTTGAAAACCATCCACACCTAGTTGCTGGTCTTCACATATCCTTGGTCTTGTTTGCATGCCACCTTTTCTTTGGATGCCAAAACGCCATTTCTAAATGCTCGACTGAAGTTTGCAATGCTAGAAGTTTGGGGAAATTTCAGGTTGGGGGGAAGAATTGATATTTGAGGAGCAATGGTCTCAATTTTGCACCTTTCAGCTACGCTCCGGGAGACGGGGAAACGGGACTTTCTAAAACTCGCCAGACAAGACATTAGTGCAGTCCAAGAAAGTGAAATAGGACAATAAACTAATGAATAAATGAAGGAGGAGAAATGCCCAGGATATGTCTTTCTTACAAATGACAATCCAGATTTTAAAGCAAGGTTGAAGGCCAAGGCTCCCATCAAAAGAAGGAAAGTGAGATCCTCCAAAGAAATAAAATTGTTGGGAAACCTTTCTCCCGAAACTTTAAACCTCTCCCCACCATCTTTTTTTTTAATGTCCAAAGTGCTCCAAGCAAAAATTGGATATATCTAGGCTCTTTCAAACAGGTTCACTTTTGGAGAGCAAAACTGTGGTCCAGAATGGACCATTTGGGTTTGATTTTATAGGAAAGGAAAGAGAAGGAGAAACCAAGATTTTTTTCACTTTCTCAAAGGCAGGTTTGGAAAGCAGTTGCAGGCAACAAGCATTAAAACACATACACCCACATATTTTAAAAAAGATTACCATCTAAGCAAGGAAGGAAGGAAGGAGAAACAGCTACTAAAAGAAGATCAACATAAGCGATGAGCAGAAACCCTAATGTTAATAGTGCTAGCTTTGCTAAAGTAACTATTGACATGGATCCTATACTAGCAACAGGTTGCTGTGGGACTCCTTACACCAGAACATATCATTAATACCAATGTTGCCCCAAAGCTGTATGGGAACTGTTGGTTTACACATCTACACAACTAGACTTCCCATATACTGATGGATGAACGCACATGTTGCACAAGGATGCAGCTGTATTGCCTCCCTGAACATTTTGCGGACAGCTCCTTTCCCTCGTGGTTTTCAGATATCAATTAATATTCTTTTTTACCCCCAAACTTTGGGAATTTTACTTTAACACTGTTTTATCGTGGTCAATTTTACTTTGTTTATGTGTATTTGTCGGTCCAGTTTATATTGTAACGTTGGTTTTTTGCACTTCTATCTGGATACTTGGTTTTACATTGCATTGTATTAGTTTTATATTTGTATTACTCAATCTTTCCCGACTTGAAAGGCACACAACAACAACAACAACAACAACAACAACAACGTGGGTGTAAGACTACAACCATGTTGTTGCTGTTTATTTATATAGCGCAATCAATGTACATGGTTCTTTGCACTATGTATGTGTGTGTGCATGTACACACTCATGTGCATGTGTATTTTAGATTGTACATTTTTGGCAAGGCTGGATTTTGTTGTTGTTGCTCTTTTACTTGCAAAGTAGCGTGTATGGTGATCATGCTATATAAACAAACAAACAACAACATGTTTTTTTGTGGGTTTTTCAGGCTATGTGGCCATGTTCTAGAAGAGTTTTTTCCTGACGTTTCACCAGCATCTGTGGCTTTGGCATCTTCAGAGAATCCTGGCGAAACATCAGGAATAAACTCTTCTAGAACATGATCACATAGTCCGAAAAACCCACAAAAAACTATGGATGCCGGCTGTGAAAGCCTTCGACGACAACAACAACATGGTTGCAATCTTACACCCATGTTGTTGTGTGCCTTTCAAGTTATTTTTGACTTATGGCGGAAATCTCAAAAGAACCTCTTTTGAGATTTCCTGAGGCTGAGAGTATGTGACTTGCCTAACATCACCCAGTGGGTTTCTATGGCCAAGCAAGGATTTGAACCCTGGTCTCCAAAGTCGTAGTCTAGGTACCTGAGAGTGAACCCCACTGAACCTATTGGGATATATAGAGAGGAGACATTTCTAGGGTTGTGCTATATGTGGTTCAATCATTTATTTATCTATATGCCACCTTTCTCCCAGCAACCTTCTGCCTCTTATTCCTGCTCTCCTGGAGTCTTAGTCCAAGGCTCAAACCACAACACCAAACTGGCTTTAGCTTCTGAGCTATTCCAAAATCCTTATATTTATCCTTATGTTTCTTTCTCCATTCATAAGAGGACTCCAACATGCCCAGTGTTAGGACTTGAAACGTTGTTTGAGCCTGGCTTTATGGAGATGGCCAGAGGAGAAGGAAGGAGACGTAAAGCTATAGCTAAGCTGGAATAGCATGGCATCACATGTAGTGACACCAAGCCAATTTCACACAAACTAAGTGCATCATGAACTCCTACCTTCTCTGAATTCTTTGGAAAGGCCAGGTCCAAACGATTAGTAACTCAGCAAACAGACCAACAAAGGAGGTTACAATATCACTTAAGCTGAGAGTTGGGAATTCCATTAGTCCAAGATGCAAACTGAATTCCAGATATGTTCTCCGACACAATGAGGGGCAAAGCCAAATGCAAAAAGGGCAACCCCCAAAATACCTACATATTTTAGCCTCAGGGTCTTTCCATCACTAGCTTAGTAATAGGAGAGGCATATTGGGATAACAACATCTGTCCAATACCTGGGAAACTTGACATGATAATATTATAAGGAAGGGATCATGGCCCTTTGGAAAATCTTAGCCAGCCCACTTGGGACCCCAGAAGGACTGGATTTGAACCCCAGATCCCAAATTTCCCCATGCCCTAGATTTATTCAGGGTAACTACTGGTTTTGAGAAAAGCTACAAAATGGCTGCCCAAACAGAAAAAACAATATCCACAACTTTCCCCAGACAAACCAAGGGACACTGATTTATTTCCATGCATGTTTTTGCTACAGATGTTGAGCAAATAACTTAGGCCTGCAGTTTCTCTCCAACTTGGTGCAAGCCCAGTGCGTTGGGGACTACAACTTCCATTTCCCCCAATGGCTGGGTATGTTGGCTGGGGCTGATGAGAGCTGTAGTCAATGCCATCTGGAAAGAGCCAGATCATGGAACGCTATGTCTGAACCACTTCAGCCTCTTTGGCTAAAGGGTCTTGTGAAGAATGACCCATTGAGTGAATTGGGACTCAGTGGGCTACCATTCTGTTAATGCCATCCTCTTAGTGGTGTATGTAGCCTTATGTTGCATATGTCTTTTCTGGGAGCATTGCAGAGATTGGTATTTCCTTCTCAAATCCCTTAAGGTTGCGTGGATTTCCCTCAATAGTCTCCCCCAAATGGTCATTCCATGGCTGATGGAGAGTAGAGGAGGGGAATTGGAGAAGGACCTGGCTTTAGCCTCATAGCCAGACACAAAATGATAACATCTTCTGAGACCTCTGGAAAACCCCGGTAAATCTTGTAATACAATGTGACCATCCTGTCTTTGGCTTCAGGGGCATAAACAAACATTTCTTCAGTCCTCCTCCCAACGGTCATCCAGTCATGGAATGGTCATGAAGGGGGTCCCACAATGGCTCAGCAGTGAGTCCAAGGTGAGTTGAATGGTCAGTTGTGGTGCAGTTACACATCTAGAGCCTAATACACTACACTGTGTCACCTTGGCTGTTATGTAAACTTTAACTGCAAACTGAGATTCATTCACAACAAGTGGCTCACTGGCACCCTTGATTTTTTCCTCCTGTTCTTGCGCATGGGCGTTAGCGCATGTGCATGCATGTATGGTTCAGCGCCACAAGGGACAGGATACATTCTGCTCAGAGGGCAGCACTGCTTTCGTTTCTTCCGCCCTGCTGGTTGGCACTTCCCGACAAGTGTTTTCTCTTTGAAGACCTGTCATGTCACGGTACTGCGGCTTGTCAAACTGGTTTCACCATCAGATCCAAAGCAGCGTTTGTGCATATGTGCAGGATGCTTTAAACCTGGTGTGTGGCATATCACCCGGCCTGTTACTCATCTCTCAAAGAACGTGTCTCAACAACAAAACTGCACCTTGAGATGTTAAGATAACACCGACATTTCCTACCACTCAGTACCTGGAGCAACAGTGCAGCTTTTTTGGGGACTACAACTCCATGAGTTTCCAAAGGCAGCATGGCCATGTCACCTGGAGGATCCAGCAAGTCACAGTCCCCCAAAAAAGTAACTTTTGCAAGCTCTGCAAGCAAGCCAGTCAATGTTATCAGCAGTAGCTCTCCCAATGAATCAGTTCAAGGAGATCTAGGTACCCAGATCCTGGAAGACAGGTGAGCAAAGTATATGATAGACCTGATTTTAGTAGTGGCGACTGGTAGCTTCCTTGTCTATTGGTGATCCAGCCAAATCCAATCTGAATTTTAATCTAAACGATAAAGGAATTATCCAAGGTGTTGAATACACTATCCATCTAAGTAGATCCATGGAAGCCACAGGATCCCAGTGGCCCTGAGTACATTTTTAGTCATTCTTGGGAGGACTATAAGTCATCTAGTTCTTGACACAGGAAGAATATTCAAAACTATTTGGAAAATGGCCAGGAAACATCTTTTTCAAGGGCTGAAAAAGCCTTCTGAGAAGAATCCTGGACTGCTAGGAATATTTTGCAGTTTGGGACTTATTCTGCACAAAATCCACACATTATTGTTTTGTCCAGGAATAGAGCACTTTCTGTTTACAATATAATACTTCTTAGAATAGAAATATTAGGAAAAACTGCTTCCTGCAAAGGCTTATTGTGTGCAAAATTTGCATGTTTATTATGTGCAAAACTTGCACATGCCTGATTTCCATCACAAACAGATTTTCTGAACAGTATTTGTATACAGGATTTTTATTTTAGGCATAGAAAATCTGTGTTGTATTGCAAAACAACTGGATGAGAATTTTGTGCAGAGTAGCTTCCAATTTGCAAAAACTCTTCCAAAACAGAGTCTTTTTGGAAGACGTCCTTACAATGGGAAGAAAAAGCTTAAAATGATCTTTTTCTTCCCTCAAGAAGAAAACTAGTGAACTATTGCATCTTTGTGCATTGCTCCCATGGTTGTGTGTGAAATCTGTTTCACACTGCACATGAATGTACAATGTACATTTGGCTGTGCCACATTGCAGTTCCGCAATGCGGAGGCATAGTGCAAGTGAGCATAAAGTTACACCATATCTTTTCAAAAGTGGAGGTGGAGAGGCAGAGAAAAGGCCCTTCCCAGAAGACCTCAAGATGTGAGCAGGTTCATAAGGAAGAATACAGCCCTTCAAATAACCTGGACCTGAAGGAAGGTGAAGGAAAGGAGTTGCAATCCAACAGGATCTGAAGGGTCACAAGATGCACCACTATGAGCAGGAATGGATTGGAAATTCATATCCTCCAACATTTTAGAGATGAAAACCAGGATGCGTATGCCCAAGCAACATCCAGATGGCAAGAAGTTTGCCAACAGTTTGCTTTTGCCTGAGAATACAGGGAAGAGTAAGACTGCCCCTTCTCTTCTCTCGACTGTATTACTCGTTGTAATGGGAGCTTCACATTCAAAAAGCCAAGAACCAACCAACCCACCCACCTCTCCTCTGCTCCTTTCCCTTTTCTTCCTGCATAAATATTGCAAACCTGTTTTTATACACAACAGCTCAGAGCTCCCAGGACCCAGTGAGCCATGCCAAACAAGCCAGGAGACTTCCAGCTGTGTATCTGTTGCGGTCCTACGCGCACACACACAGGCTTGCGCACCCAGCGAGAAGGGCGACATGCCCAACACAGCGTGGGCTTGGATGACATCTTCCTTCCCGCCTGCCACTGACTTTCCTTGAGGGCTTCCTCGAAGGTGTTTCCATCCAAAGGTGTGAAACAGATCTGGCTTCATTCCATCGTATGTACAAACACTCAAGGGCTGCAGTCCCGCACGGCTTGGCACAGTGCAGTATTTCTGCATATGGAAGTATGCCTTGCTAAAGACATTTACCAGTGCTTGGACCTACTGCAGAGCTACTGAACACCCCAGCTGTCTTATGTCTAGTGCAAACAAGAGGATTTCAGACACCTCTGGCTTTGTCTTCATAGCCAGTTGTTGTTTTGTTGATAACTGCCCTCGAGTCGATCTCGACTCATGGCGACCATATGGATAAGACATCACCAAGACCCTCTGTCCTCCACTGCACTGCTTAATTCCTGCAACCCTATAAAACCCATAGTGACCTTCTTAATAGAGCCCATCATCCATCTGGCATGTGGCTTTCCTCTCTTCCTACTTCCCTCCACCTTTCCAAGCATTAATGTCTTTCCCAATGAGTCCATTACAGTCTACCCTCCATATTTGCCATGCTGACTTTTGCGGCTTTGATTGTTCACGGATTTGATTAACATGTTCTCTCTAGGAATCTCTAAGTCCTTTAGCATGACTCTATGGTCAATGTCTGCCAGAAGTCACGCTGGAGGACCTAGACATTCCTAGAGGAACACTTCTCTAGCCATTTGTAGGTCCCCCAATGCAATTTTATGGTCACTTTTTGGCAGATGTTGACCACAGACTTCTGTTGGAGGACCTAGAGATTCCTAGAGAGATGTTTTCTCAGGTTTTAATAAAACCCATCAGTTTTTTAATTTGCTATTTTTCTACTTACATAGGGCTCCTGTGCCTCTAACAAATGAGGGGATCCTACTGTATTTTTTTCTCTCTCCTAAGCTGCATCTTTTTAGAGTGGGATGGGAAGAAAGAGTTCATTGGCTGTTATCAAAATTATTTTTCAATTACACCTGAGGGCGACATGAATACTGTATATACTTGACTATAAATCAACCTCATGTATAAGTCGAGGAGGAAATTATGGATTTTGATATGACCCATGGATAAGTCAAGGGTAATACTTAGGGGCATATAGCAAAGGATCTAAAGGATGAAGCAAAGCAAAATACAGCGCACCCTTCCCTTACGTAAGGGAAATTTCATGAATGCTCGAGCCCCATTGAAAACAATGAGGCTCGCGCACACCCAATTGCATTTTCCAGCATGCGTCTTTCAGCATAAGCTGAAAGCTGCGTATAGCACACCCACGTATGACGCAGGCGCACTGTAATGTCAAACAACTTATAAATTCCAGCAGAAATAGCTCTTTGTGCTTAGTCTTAAGGCTGGATGGATGAGAGAGAAGAGGAGGCCAATGCTTCCAAGACAGATTATACTCTTGCTTTTCACCAGGCATAGTTCCTTCTTTTAAATAAGAGTTAAGATACAGTACTTACATTGACCCATGGAAGGACCATTCAGGGAGGCAATTGGGGTCAATTTTTGACCTAAATTTCTAGACTTATACATGAGTATATACAGTATATTATTATTATTATTATTATTATTAGGAATAATAGTGCAAGCAGAACAGATTGCAGCCCCGGAACGAACAGGCCCTGCTTCCTGTCTGGTTGGCCACCTCTTTGGTCATGCAAGACACAGAACGGACGAAGGAAGGGAACACAGAGCATCCCATGCAATCTAACAGATGGTTACATGCAAAGCGAGAAGGCGAGGAGAAGTCCAAGTACCAGCTCAAAGGTTGCCTCGAGGGTTCGCTTCTGTGATCGGACAGTTGGCTGAGTCTTAATTAGCAGGCAGCGGGCACATGATGGTAATGAGCCAAGGGAGGGTTTGTTTTGTTTTTCAAGCACAACAACAGAAAACAGCAAGCAGAGTTGCAGTCAAAAAGGAGAGCGGCATTGTGGAAGAAAACAAAAATAAAAATGAATGCATTACATAATATATAGATATATATTTCAAAACACGACACACACACAGACAGATGGACGGACGACACATGCACAAATGCAAGGCAAAGGGCCTAGGACAACCAACTGGACACAACGCTAGGAAGTCAGCTCCTTGCCTTCGCTTTAGGGGGACATTGCTATTGCAGAATCTGAAGGCCTGAAGCTAAAGAGAAAGTCAATACCATCTTGTTTCCTATCAATGGGATGAGAGTTCCCAAAGAATTCTGATATAGCATGCATGCAGAGCGTCCGAAAGCTTGCTGCAAAATGGTTGCTGTTTTAATTATTTTAAAATCCTCATTTCTTTCTAGCCCTTTCCAAGCTTTTTTAAAATTACACTCTCCTCTCTCATCTCATCCAATGTTTCAGAGATAAAAACTGGGACAACTCTCAAGTAGAGGGAACATACAAGTGTGGAAAAGCTGCAGCAGTTTGCTTTGGCTTGAGCCTACTAGGAAGGGCAAGAGTCTTCTCCCACCTCTCCTTTCCTCTCCTGCAAAGTGCAAGATACCTTTGCACTTTGAACTCAGTTTTTAGCAATCGAAGCAAACAGAGGACAAAGGGAGAAAGTGGGGGGAAGAGAGAAAAACTGGGACATTGTTAAAAGCAGCTGAAAAAGTGGGAAGGCAGAGGATTAATCTGAACTGTCCCCGCCAAAGCAGGACAGTTGGAGGATATGCCATCTTCTCACATGATCTATTGATAACAATCCCTCTTTCTGGGTAATCTTTCTAGGTGCAAATCAGAGAAGTAAGGCCTGTTACAGACTGCCAAAATAAGGCTGCTTCGGGTCTCTTTAGAGGTATGCTATTTAAATGATGCATGGGTCCTAAGAGTCCGGAGGTCGCACGAAAGCCACACTCCATTCCTAAGCACTGGAGTGCAGCTTTGATGCAGCTTCTGGATTCTTAGGATGCATGCATCATTTAAACAGCATACCTCCAAAGAGACCCGAAGCAATTTTATTTTGGCAGTCTGTAACAGGCCTAAGTTAAAATTGGACAAAACTACTTAGGGGGCTTTCAATGACAGAATCTGATTTTTTTTGGTACAGGATCTGGTTATTAAGAAATGCAGGTCCTTCAAGATAAGAAAATGAACAATACACAAGGGAAGGGTACATCTAAGTGCAACTTGCAACCATTGATCAGGCTTCCCATTTTCTACCAACCTGACCATTACCCCTTTAAAAACCAGCACTGTGCCGACACTTCACATTTTCAGGACTAGGCTAAAGACTCCAATTTCCAATATAAACTGTTTATAAATGCTTGTAAACCAATACAATGCCTTACAACAACCTCCTGTAGGAAAGGAGTTCCACACAAGAAGTCTTTCCTCTTGTCTTGTCTTGAATATCCTACAAACTTTTTGCAGGGTAAACCACCAAATATTTGCACAAGGAGGAAAACCTCTTTATGTACTTACTCCACCCCAGATAACTTTTCCTTCAGTGCGCCATCCTTGCTTGCCTTGTGGCCTTTTATGGCTTGCCCTCCTATGCATGCTTACAAGGGAGTTCCTTGCTCAGCACAAGCCTAATGCTGGGAATGCCTTTATAATACAGGATGGGCCCCTGGAGGTCCTCCAAAGGTGTCTGGACTGCAACACCCAGCAGCCCCCAACACTGGTGTTATAGCATAATAGAAGCCATCAAAGGGACACCGGTGGTCTATACAGTGCACCCACGCCATACGTGGGCATATTATACGCAGCTTTCAGTTTATGCTGAAGCCATGCGGCAAAAGAATGAATGGTGCGTATACCCACGGCGCACACACTCTGCTGTGCCGCGAGCCTGAGCCCCATTATATTCAATGGGGCTCTAGCATATGCGCCTTTTGCCTTACGCGGGGGAGGGGGGTCTGGAATGGATCCCCCACATAAGGCAAAAGGCTAGAAGAGATCCTATTTTCAGACCAGATTGCAATAAAAGGTGTAGGAGGACCACCTTTTAAACTGAGCATGAGTGCACTGAGCCCTGGAAAAAGGGTGATCCAGTTGTTGCTGAACTAGGAGCAATCATAGTTGCATCTACACTGCAGAATTAATCCAGTTTGATACCACTTAAACTGCCAAGGCTAAATGCTATGGAATTCTGGGATTTGCAGTTAAAGCAATGTAAAACAACATGAATTCAGCAGTGTAGATGCAGCCCAGGATTGCTGTCTGAGCTTAGTGTGATCTGTGGGATTTTCTCCCAAGTAAAGATGCATAAGATCAGCCCTCCCCTGAAATGATGACCCATTCTAAAGTTATTGGAAGAAAAGAAGGAGAGCTTCATCTCTCCTTCTTTACCTCCAAGGGATAAATAAATACCTAATATTTAGCAGTAGCTGACCTGGAGGTCGTTCTCTTACCATTGCGGCTGCAGCCGTTTGATTCACCTGGTGTTGAGCTGCCTTGATTTTGGCTTGCAAGTGTGCGGGGGGATGAAAGTACTTGCATTTCTCCCGGGAGCAGCGCCCTTTGATGTAATCCATGCAAACCGTGACGGTGTTCTCGTTCGTGTCTATCATGGCAATGTCGATCGGGTGAGCATAGCGACAATCGTTCTCGCCCCGTGTGCAATTGCCACGCTGGAACTCTCGGCAAACCTTCGGAGGAAGACACACATTATACAAGCAAGAAGGAAAGATGCAGGGAAGGAAGAGAAAGATCAGCAGATCTCTCCCAAACACCCTTCGTCTTCCCTTTCAAGGTGAATGCAAAAGGAACAGAAAGAGCGTCTACAGCCAACTCCCTAACCAAATGAAGGCTGGATAAAAATGAAGATATTTTTATTTCACCGTCATGCCTCTCTTCCCAATCCTCCATTCCCAAAAGAATTATTTTCCCCCCAAAAGGGTATATCCTGGGGTCCTGGGGACCACAACAGTTCTGGGGTCACATGTGGCATATGGTCTCTACTTTCCCCATACCTATTCTAGAGATTATTAGGACCCATTGGCTCATCTCCATTTCTTCTTGGGGTGAACACTACTGGTGTGTGTGTGCACCTTCAAGTCACCTTTTGACTTTTGGGGACCCCATGGATTTCATAGGGTCTTTGTAGCAAAGGTAGTTTTGCTAGTCCCTTTCTCTGAAAGAGAGCCCATAGTGCCTAGTATTTGTTGGGAATCTCCCATCCAAGTGCTAGCCAGGGCTGGCCCTGCATAACTTCAAAGAACAGACAGGATCTAGTGACTTTAGGGTATTTGGGTCCTATGTATGAATGTATGTGCCTTCACATTGTCTGTTGACTTATGGTGACCCCATCAATTTCACAGGCAAGGAAATACTCCAGAGGTGGCTTTGCCAGATCCTTCCTCTAAAAGAGAGCCCAAAAGCATCTGGTACTCTTTAGTGGTCTCTCATCCAAATACATTTTTAATGCTTTTTATTGTTTTTAACTTGTTGTTGTTGGCCTCCAAGTCAATTTTGACTTATGGCTTTAAATTTGTTGTTAGCCACCTTGAGGCCTTATATCGAGAGAAAGGCAGGACGACAACATCAACAACAACAAGAACAACACCCGGAGCAGATTCATGGCCCCACTGACATGGAAGCCATTCCACAGAATTCTAGGCCAAACTCTCCCCCTTATATTTCCTCCACAGAATAAAGGAGGAGATGAATGAGACCCAAGGCCAGGCAAATACCTCCAGTTTATCTGTCCTCATCAGTTTCTGTCCAGTAGAGCCTCCCGGTACTGAAACCGTCGGGTTTCCGGGCACCAGGACGGGTGTATTTGGTAACAGCTCTGCGGGAACCAAGCCCATTCCATGGGAGACGTGGCTCAGATAGGGACTGAACGCCATGGTGGGGCTGGTTGCAAGCGAAGGAGTCACAGGAAACGTCGTCTGTTGGGGGAAAGGAGAGCAGAAAACAATCAGCACGGAGCTCAGCTTAGGGGTCCACTCTTGCACAAGAGCCCACTCTTGGACTTTGGGAACAATGTGTTCAGTCCCAGGATGAGAACCCCCACTTCTATGTCTATTCATTTTCTTGCTGTCTTCCCCTCCCCTCTGTATCGATTCAGACTTGCCAGGTGCATGGCAAGCATGCAGTGTGTCCTCATCGGTATGGCCAAAGAGCAGCCCAAATCATTAACCGCTTTAATGACACAATTAAGGAGGCACCTTAGGCAATTAACACAGCCTGCCCCTGATTGCCACTCCATCCCTACCAATTAACCAGTCTCCAGCAGAAACGGAAGGCTCAGGCCATACACAGCAATGTTCTTACGGTGCTACATAGTACACAATGGTTGCATAGGATTCTGGCAAATATTTATTTCTTGCCCACATCTCCCTATGGATCAAGGTGGGGAAGAACAACAAATTAAATAGACAACACAGACAAAAGAACATATCAGAGCATTAAAAGAGCATATAAGACCATTCATGGACCATACAACAGCCAGAGGAATGTGAGAGGAGAGAGGCAACCAAGCAATGAGGACAGTGTCCCTTTCCAGGTTGCAGTCCATCAGGGAGAGAAAGTAAAATGAGGCTCCAATGGGAGATAGTTCCTATTGCGTGGTCATCTTCTTCCCCTCCATTTAATGGCTCCATGACATTTTGGAAGTGTTTTTTTTTTTTTTGATCATGCACCAGGGGATTAGCAAATAAAAACTTGCACCCCACCCAAAATAAAACCTGCACACACAAAACCTCAAGTTATGTACAGTGGGGGCCCTTGGCATCTGTTGGGGTTTGGTCCCAAGACTCCCCATAGATATCAAAATCCATGGATGTGCAAGTCCCTTTAAGTACAACGGCATCATAAAATGGGTGTCCCTTATATAAAACAGCAACATCAAGGTTTGCGTTTGGAATTTATAATATGTTTGAATATTTTCAAGCTGTGGATGGTTAAATTTGTGGATAAAAAAAAAATCCATGGATACAGAGGGCTGACGATACTCATATGCCACAAATAGGTTTCTACTTGTTTCCTCCTAGAGCCAAATGCAAGAGAGAATGAAACCAGGCAGGAGTGGCTCCCGTAAGCGCATAAGTACAGCCATGACTCAGAGCCTCCTTTTGTAGAAGACGCTAGCGGTGAACAAGCCTCCTGTCCTACTTCTGCCAGCGTTTCAATTGTTGGGTCTATTTTAAGGCCTTGGTAACCCGGTCACTGGTGAATGTGCCGGGCAAAGCCTTTGATACGCTCCACCGGAGGTCTCAGACGCTTCTGCGATGAAACTGACAGAGGTTTGCTGTGTTAAACTGCGGTTCCTCCCAAACCAATTCATATATTTTCTTTATATCCTGCTTTCCTCCCAATATGGGACACAAAGCAGATTATAATATACTGTATATACTCAACTGCAAGTCGACCTCATGTAGAAGTCAAGGGCAGGTTTCGGAGGCAAAATTATTCATTTTGATGTGACCCAAGGATAAGTCGAGAGTAAAATCTAAGGACAGGTAATAAAGGATGATGCAAAGGAAAACAACACCAAAGGACTTAACAAAATTCTAGCAGACTATTTGTGCTCAGAATAAAAGATGGATGGATGGAAAAATAGAGGAGCATCAGTGATTCTAGGACAGATTATGTTTTTGCCTTTCACCAGGGGATGGTTCCTATTTTAAAATAAGTGTTAAGGTACAGTGGTTACAGTACCTATATTGACCCAGGGATAAGTCAACTCAGGTTTTTGGGTCAACTTTTTGACTAACATTTCCAGACTTATACATGAGTGTATACAGTAGCTCAGAACGAAATATGGCTAAGAGACAAGCCAATCGTCATAGGAAACGTGTTTTAAAAATTAAGTATCTCATTAAAAGACAGCACATAAGTAGGGTGCATTTGCACCATAGAAATAAGGGTGGAGCCATGGCTGTTAAAGTAGCGTCAAACTGCATAATCTCTACAGTGTAGATGCACCTAAAGTCACCCCTTTTTTCACCTCGCTAGCCTAACATTGGAGGTTACTTGAACTTGATCCATGTTGAAACTATGGAAAAGTACAAATGGAAAAATTAGGGATGTGTGTGTGAGGACATGCAGACTTTCAAATGGGTTTGATAAGGATGATTTATTCAGGAAAACAAAACATGTGGTTTAACTGTTCCTGGTCTGCCCTGAGCTCTTCCAACACGCCGCCACCCACCATGCCTTGTGGAGTTTGCTACACCTACGATCTAAAGAAAGGCAAAGCGGGCAGAGGCGCATACATTTGCAAACTGCGTCCAAGTCAGGAATTCAGCTTTTCTTGGCAGAGAGAGAGATTCTGAGTCGCTTTGGCACCAAACTCCACTACGTTGTTCTTCTTTCGAAACCAAAATGACGCTGCACTGCTCAACTGGGTTTAATTTGCTCAGAGTTTTCCAAGGCTAGGATTCACAATCCCAGATTCGGCAACAACATGTTGGGACATGTTTAGAAAAGCAGCCTGGTATAGCGGTTTGAGTGTTTATTTAGGATAGTGGCTCCTAACCTCTGGTCATCCAGATGTTTTGGACTTCAGTTCCCAGAATTCTTGACTGTTGGCTAAGCTGGCTAGGGCTAATGGGAGTTGAGGTTCAAAACACCCACAGGACCAAACATTGGGAACCACTCGACTAGGACTTTGAAGACCAGGGTTCAAATTCCTGCTCAGTGACAGAAACCCATTGGTTTCAGCCTCAGGAAAAGTCAATGGCAAACCTCCTCTGAATCTTGCCAAGAAAACCCCAGTAGGTCTGCCTTAGAATAGGACTTATTGGACATAAGTCAGAATTGAGTGGAAGGTACACAACAACAAACAATAATCCTATCCTAGAGTTTTCTTGGACAGATTTCTTCAGATGAGGTTTTTCCTTGCTTTTCTCTGAGATGAGAGAGTATGACTTGACCAAGTATGTTTCCATGGCTGATCTGGGAATTGAGCCCTGGTCTCCAAAGTCTTAGTCCAACACTCAAACCACTACACCAGCATTCAAGATAGGCTTAATATGAATTAATATGAAGTATAGGCTTGACTCTGGACACCTGGCAGGTCTGGTATCTGCAAATTCTATTTTCCAGGGTAGTAAAAGATACTAGCAATAAGACTTACAGTCCCATTCTGGGGCACTCTTTGGACAACAAGTTTGCACCCTTACAAATGTTCATTGCTGCAGAATTAATGCAGTTTCATGCTGCATTAATTTTCATGACTTCATGCTATGAGGTTCTGGAATTTGTGGTCTTGTGAGTTATTTATCCTTCTCTCTTGTTGCCACAACCAATTCCAGAATTCCATTGCATGTTAACATGGAAGTTACAGTGGTATCGAACTGCCTCATTTCTGCAACGAGGCAACAGCCTCAGTATAAAAAGCAGGGAAGAAAAGGAATGAAAAGAAGTCTTACAGCATCTCTGAGACTTATAGGTTCATTCCAGCATGAGCTTTTGCAGATTGTAGTCTCCGACAGACAGAGATGAAGTAGAATATATATCTATATATTCAAGCCTGAGGTTTATCTGCACAGTGGCATGCTTATGGTGAAAGGTTCAGATTGATTTAGGATACAGAAAGAAAACTCTTATTATACCAGTCAAAACCTTCAAAAGGATAGTTTAGCACCCACGTTCTGGCATCTGTAAGCTGATGCACAGTCTTATAAATGGGTTTTAGGTCTCTTTGTGACTACACAATTATAGCACCAGGATTTCTCTAACTGCCACAGCTGCATCTTTCAGGATCCTGGGATTTGTAGTTTGGAGAGGCACAAAAGCTCTCTGGCGGAGAATTTCAAATGCCTCGTTCAACTGCAAATCCCAGGCTTCCATAGGAATGGAGCCATGCCAGTTAAAGTGGCATCGGAGAGCTATAATTGTGTGTGGAGTGAAAGCAAACCCGGTCTTCCAGGCGTTAGAAGACTCTCTCTGTTGCTCTCGCTGGGGGACATTTTGAAAACAAAAGAGACACGAGCCAAGATCTTGAAAAGGAGGACAAAAGGACGAAAATTCCTCCGCCGTGACGAAATCAGGTTCCAAAAAGCTGCCGTTTTTTGCACTCGGCTACACAAATGCCCAGGCACGCTTGCAAGAGCTATTAAAAATGTACGGGGCTTCCAAAACCGGCCCCCTTTTTTGGCACAGTGCCCAGGTGACGCAGCTGCGCCGTTTCCAGGATGCCAATCAAACCCAGCCACTGAAAGGAAAGCAATAGCTGCGGCCAAGGCAGGTCTTGCTCCCGAGGAGCTTTTGCACCAATTCAGAAAGCGCATCAAAGGAGAAATGTCCCTGACTTTCTCTTTCCCATCAAAGCCTCCCTTTCCTTTGGATTTGTTTTTTAAATCCCTGAACTTGGCCATCATTCCAAGGGCTTTAGAGGCTTTGCCTCCAAGTAGAGATAAGAGAGAGCCAAGGTTGCAAACTGGTTGGACTTTGGCTCTGGAGACAAGGGTTTGATTCCTGCTCCAGCATGAAATCCACCGGCCAGTTGCACCCTCTCAGCCTCATGGGAAGGGAATGGTAAACCTCCTCTGAACAAATCTTGCCAAGAAAACCCCATGAAAGGTTCACCTTGTGGTTGCCATAAATCAGAAATGACTTGAAGACACTCAACAACAACAACAACAACAACAACAGCATGGTTGCAAACAAAGACTGGTTTTGCTTCCTTTTTCTACATCAGGGGCATACCCTCCAACGTTTCACAGATGAAAACCGGGACACATGTGGCCAAGCAATATCAGAATATGAGTAAGATGGGAGAAGTTATTAATGAGGAAGAAGAGACAAGCCAGGAGAAGCTGCAGAAGTTTGTTTTTGCCTGAGTCTACAGGGAAGAGCAAGGTTCCTCTTCTCCTTTCCTCCCATCTGAATTAACTGAATGCAAATTATTCACCCCTAGAGCTCTTTATATATATCTGTTGTGCCTGAATTCCCTCTGCAACTGTGCCTTTTTCTTTGGATGTTTTCCTAAATATTCTAGAGGTCCGACTGAAGTTTTAAGTTACTGCAAGGCTAGAAACCTGGGGACTGTAGGAGAACTTCATCTGGGAGGCAGAAAACCTAATTTGGGAGGGGGCAATGCCTTCATTTTGATCCACTCCACCCCAGGATGGAAATAATAATAATAATAATAATAATAATAATAATAATAATAATAATAATAATAATAATAATAATAAT
>NC_056528.1:32003151-32051438 GCF_019175285.1 Sceloporus undulatus
TTGTATTCAATACTATCCCCAAAAATGGCTTAGAAATGTGTTTCTGGAGTGTTGAAAAATTCTGATGAGAAGGATCCTGGATGGTTGAGAATTTTCACAGTTCAGAACTTGTTCTGCACAAAATTCACATGTCATTGTTTTGTATGGAAAACGACTTTCTTTCAATGAAGAAAACTGATTTTTTTTTGCACAGAATATATATATATTCTGCACCGAAAAGGCTGTTTCCTGCAGGAAAATGTTATTTTCTGAGCAAAACTGCCACATGCAAATTTTGCACAGAATAAATCCTGAACTGTGAACTGCGGCTTTCCAAGACTTTCTCGCAGCAAAGAGAAAACCACTCAGATTACTCACTCCTTCCTTTGAGGTGGAAATTAGTGAAAAATTAGATCCCTTTCCCTCCCTATTTCCGCAGCTGGCATCAAATGGGATTCTTATGAAACAAGAAGCATTTTTATGAAACGGGAAATGTGCCACACCCACTCACTTTTACAAAACAGAAAATATTGTCGTTTATTAGCCAAAACCAAAGATGCAACACACATTGCTCTAGCCCTTTTGGCTTACTTAGTAAAGCTATTGCTACTCTACATTGCATTTTATGGTCAAAACAGCTACCCTTTCATTGTTACCAGGATAGTTGCAGCCTTCCCTTCATAAGTCCTTTGTAAGAGTATGAAACCATGTTGTATTTACACAAGACTGTACAACTGCGAGTGCTAGGGACCAATTTCTCCCCATGTTCCCCCTTGAGTCTCCCATAGCAAGCTCAACTACCTTCATTTCCAATACCTGAGTTTATTCATTTAATTATTCTTTCCAAATTTTCTTTAAGAACATCACATCTGTCCAAAATTTCACTTTAACCACATGAAACTATGTGCATGTAAATGCATTTAAGCTGTGTGCCTGATATTGTATAGCGGGGTCCTCCACATTAGTTGGAGCTAGAGGTGCAAGACCCCTGTGAAAGTGGAAAATAAAAGCAAACAGAAGTGGAAAAATAAAAGCAAATTAAAAACCACTTTTCTTTTTTAAACCCCTTTCTAGGAATCTCTGGGTCCTCCAGCACAAATCTATGGTCAATGTCTGGTGGAAATTGACCACAGAATAGTGCTGGAAGACCTAAAAAATGCATAGAGACATGTTCTATCTATGAATCTCTAGGTTCTTCCAGTGGAAATTGATCCCAGAATTGCATTGGAGAACCTAAAGATTCCTAGAGAGAACATATTATTCAGACCCACATTTAATCAAAACCGCAAAAACCAATGTGGAGGGCTGACCGTAATTGAAAGGTATAATTTTAATTTTGCTAGTTATGTCACATCTATCACCATTGCATTCAGGGATTCACATCTATTAGCATTGCATTTAGCGATATATAGGAATAACGATTGATGAGAAACTTTAGTACTGTACAAAAACAGTTACTAAGGATTCTGGTGTGGCATCGGAGGAGGTCAATGGTGGTGGTGGTGACACCATGAGTTACCGCATCGGGTGACACAAACCCCAGTGATGCCACTTTGACTTTGTAGTGGGAAGGAGAGCTAAATATCCAAGACCAGGAGCAGAAATCAAGCGAGACAATCTTTTCAGAGACTTACAATTGGCTGCAATTGCGCTCCTGGTAGCATGAACTGCATTTGTTGTGCAAACATGGCTGCGGCTGTCTTCTGCTGGATCAAGTTGTTGCGTCCATTGATTTCGAGTTGCGTTTTTAAGTGCGGCGGAGGATGAAGGTATTTGCAGTTTTCTCGAGTGCACCGGCCCTGGAAGGAGAGAAGCGCGGGGGGAAGAGTATGAAAAATTCAGCCCAACCAAGTGAACATTAAAACGTTAAAAGAAGTATCTAAAGTATTGAGCTTAGTGTGGTTTGAGTGTTGGACTATAATTCTGGAGAACAGGGTTCGAATCCTTGTTCAGCCATATAAACCTACTGGGGGATTGTGAGCAAGTCACACTCTCTCAGCTTCAGAGGAAGGCAAAGGCAACCCCCTCTGAATAAACCTTGCCAAGAAAACCCCATGATAGGTTTGCCTTAAGGTCGCCATGAGTCGGAAATGACTTGAAGGTACACAACAACAAAGAAAGGCACGACAAATCAAAAGATAATGACTAGCCCTTGTTGTATAAATGTATAAATATCTGGGTTGCATCTTACTCAGAAAAACTGATAGTTTGGGCATGAATGCAGCAAAACAGTTCAGTGACAACTTGCCATTTTGAACATACAAATTTGGGAACTGAATATGCTGGTCAGGGAAATATAGGAAGGCTGCCTTAAACCCAATGAAACCACTGGTCTAACTGACTCATTACTGTCTCCTCTGACTGAAAGTGTCTTTGCAAGGGTCCACACAGGTTCCTCTCCATCTATATCTGGAGACTGCATATGATCTGCCATTGCTGAGCTTGGGAAGGTTAGGGGCTTTTCTTGGGGCTACAACTCCCAGAATCTCCCAGCATGAAGTTTCTGGAGTTGTAATCCAAAACAACCCAATCTTTTCCCATTTTTGTTGCAGCCCTTCAATGAGAAGGAAATGACAATGCTACTTTAGTCTAAAATTGGGGCATGCCTTTTGAAAAACAGCCTCATGCTGTACAGCGCATACATTCCCCGCAAGCAAAAAAGCTAGCACCGCAGGGAAAATGTTATTGTCACTCTTTGCAGAGCTAGTTTTCCACTTGCATGGATTAAAAAGGAACAAATCAGAAGGGAATATTCAGAAAGATGATCTGTTCCCTAAAGTGGTAGGGTCCATTCATAGGACTCTTAACACTTTATTCCCACCTCCCTTTTGCTGCATGGGAGAACTAGCCCCCCAAATCTCCCCACTGCAATCCTGAAGCCTTTAAAAGGATCCATATCTCATCTCTAATCCAGCTGCATTCCTTGGTGTCAAGGCTTTCCAAAAACATCTCCAGTCCAAGCCTCCCTCCATATGAGAGAGAGAGAGGGAATATTTACGAAAGTCTGGAGCAACAGATACAAATCCCTTGGAGCCCAGGCACTGACTGGACACGCAAGCCTCGGGCTCAGGTCAGCGCGCTTTTCAACCAAATTTAGAATAAATCTGCCTGGATGTTTTTGCATTTGCAGGAATGAGGAGGGAGTGACGGAAAAAAAATTGCTACTGGCTTCTCAAGCAATTCATTGCCGGAGCCAAGATTTCGCTGGGAAACGTGTTGTTTCAATTGGCGTCTTTGCAGAGAATTAAATCAGCTTGCCGACCACGTGTGCATCGTCGGGAGAAGGGAAGGTTGCAGACTGAGAGGCGGGGGATTTGGGATCTCGGTGGTGGCTGGGCCTTCCTATCCGAGAGCCTGAATAAAATGCATTTCAGCTGGAAGCAACCAGAAGGTGCTGATAAATGCAGACCAGGCAGATTCCCACTGAAAGCATCAGTTGACATCTCTTTCTCCCCCAAACATTTCTCTTCCTTTTACCAATGATTATCTTGACTTGAGCTGACCTATGATTTGAAGTCAAAGGCTTTCATGGCCAGCATCCATCATTTTTTGTGTTTTTTTCAGGCTATGTGGCTGTGTTTTAGAAGAGTTTATTCCTGACGTTTCACCAGCATCAGTGGCTGGCATCTTTAGAGAATATGCTGGCATGGAAGAGCGTTGGGCATGTATATATAGTGTGTGACCCTAGGTTGGGAGGAGTGATTTCCATGTTAATATGTGTATTGTTCTCCTCCCAACCTAGGGTTGCACAGTGTGTGTGTGTGTGTGTGTGTGTATGTGTGTGTGTGTGTGTACACATACATACCACTCACTTCCATGCCAGCATTGATGCCACTGATGCTGGCAAAACATCAGGAATAAACTCTTCTAGAACACGGCCACATAGCCTGAAAAACCCATTAAAAAGCTATTGCCTATGATAGCCAGGATGTCTGTGGTGGCGATTTTATTTCTTCATATTCTCCTTTCCCCCCAGCCCTGAGACTCAACCGCTTACAAAAATAAAATAGTATGCAAAGGGATCACCTTGGAGTCGACATAAGTCAGAAATGGCTTGAAGGCTGGCAACAACAAATGACAAATGTCTTCTGAATAAAGGTTGCCCGGAAGACCTTTGGAGAGGGTTGCCATATGCCAGACTCCACTTGAAGGCACACAACAACAACACACTACATGCACTTAACCACTATCTGACCCCATCCTCATGGGGGTGCCCTACATTCATCTTTTCCCATCACCACAGGCTAGTCCCATTGCAAAACTGGATCTGCCACTTCATCTCCGTGCACCAAGATCAGTTTCCTATGCCTTTGTGCACTAACAGCCACCATCGTTAAAATTGGACCTGCAACTCCATTTCCATACAAAAAGGATGTGTAATTTGTATTGACATCCTCACATACCAATGGCATATATATGTCTGTACCTGGCTTCTACTCCACCAAATGCATCTGAGGGAGTAGACTGAAGTCTAGGAAAGCTCCTGCTGCCAACTTCTTTCTTTCAGTTAGTCTCAAAGGCGCTACAAGGTCTCTCTACATATTATTATTATTATTGCATCTAAATGCATCTGAGGAAGGAAACTGAAGTCTAGGAAAGCTCCTGCTGCCAACCTTTCTTTAGTTAGTCTCAAAGAGGCTACAAGATCTCTCTAGTTATTATTATTAATTATTATTATTGCATCTAAATAATAGGAAGTAGACTGAAGCCTAGGAAAATTCCTGCTGCCAATGTCTTTCTTTCAGTGAGTCTCAAAGATGCTGCAAGATCTCTCTATGTACTGATCCTTCAAATTGTAAATAACAAATGGTTTGAAAACAACAACAACAACAACAATAATAATAATTCATCTGTGGAAGTAGACTTGAGTCTAGGAAAGCTCCTGCTGCCAATTCCTTTCTTTCAGTGAGCCTCAAAGGGGCTACAAGAGCTCTCCGCACACTGAGCCTGCAATGCCTCTCAAGTCACAGGTTATAGTCAGGCTGCACCCTTTAAGGCTATTGCAAGAAGTTCAGAGGAAGGAAGAAATGCAAACTGCTGATGCTCACCCACTTCACTCTTCATACCCACAGACAGACACAGACACACACTCATGGCAAATCTCCTAATCCAATTCCACCACTTTCCCCGGCCTGATTGAATCTTCCCCTCCCGGTCATCTGGGGATGCCAGTCCCTTTGACCTTCCTCTGCCTCCGCCTGAGGACACTGTGTGCCGAACTGTGTTACAAGCAAAGGAGCCAGCTTGCGGCACGCAGACGGCAAAGTGATATGGAACATTTGGGCCCCAGAGACCACACGCTCTTAAGTGCCACATGCAGGAATCCAGAGAGCGGTCGCTGCTCCTCCTCCTCCTATTTGCAGAACAAAAGGCCATCACGTTTTCAGGAACACCGGCCAAAGCTTGAAAGCAATCCTTATTTGGACTATAAAGCCCAGCATCCCCCACTCAAATGGCTGGAGGAGTCTGAGAAGTTGCAAACCAAAACCAGAACATTTGCAAGTTCTAGAATGGCCTCTGATAGTTTCTGTAACCTTGATCCATAGGGAGAGGCGGGATATAAATATATTATTATTATTGTTGTTGTTGTTGTTGTTATTATTATTATTATATAAAAAACTTGAAAACCAAGATACACTAACTGTCAATGATTGATAGATTGAACTATACAACATGTTATAGGCTTTTAACTATAATGATTAAAGGAGGTGCAATACCCAGAAAGGAAACTGGACAGAAACGATACGGTTTTGGAAAGACAAACAGGGCATTAACAGTATCCTCGTTTTAGAGAACTGAATGAATGGGAAATGTCTATGATAGAGAATATTTGAGCGGTTAATTTAATAAATGAATTACTGAATAATAAGACTAAAAAAATACAGAAGTAAGGAACTAATATGAGCTAAGGATGGAATGAAAGGAATGATAAAATGTTAGTATCAAACCAGCAGGAGAAGAAGAGGAAGCCATTGTGTATAAATATAGTTTTTGTACTTTTGGTTTATCTGTGTTTTAGTTGGGCATCTATGCCTTATAAGTTATGTTGCTTTTGATGTAGCTGTAGTTCACATTGTTATAGTCTATGTTTAATTCAATAGACAGAGTTAGGGTGGAAAAGGGTAATCAGTATTTCTAAGTACTGTAGTAACATTACTACTATTTACTCACATGTTGTTACTACTATATATTGGTAAATCACTATAAACTAGAAATAGAAGAGGTTAGGCACTTGCCCCAAACAGGCTGCAATCTAAAATCTGACACAGAAGAAGCAGGGAAAGAAGCAGGATGACATGTCACAATAAACTATGGTTTGTTGCTTAAGCCATGGTTAGTGTTAACCATGATTTGTTACTAAAACCATAAACTAAAAAAAAATCATGGCTTGCATCAGCTATGGTTGGTTGCTTAGAATTAAAAACCAAGATGAGCGAACAGACTATGCCTCATCTTTCCTGTTTTTGACTTCTCTCCTAATCCCTTTTTGCATCAGGAGGAAGGAACAGAGGGAAAAAGCTACAACTGCAGATTTTAAAGTAGCATCAAGCCACGGTTTAAACAGATCAGCATTTGCAATCCAAGCACAAACCATGGGTTTATGTGGCGCATCAACAAATAAAAATATGTTAGCAGATATAGCCTGGTACACATTGCAACAATCCGACTTTGAGCAAATAGCAACCGCAGTGGGTCTCGGGTACAAATAATTGTACGGATGGTACGGCTTGCCTTCTGGTCAAGCCAACTTCCTTGCATTTGTTTCTCAGCCGTTTTAAAGCTGTTTATCCAAGCACTGCCCTCAAAGCTACACGGTATTCCCAAAAGAAACATTTTGAAGAGTTTGCATCGGAGAAGTGCTCCAAATGGCAACCAAAGAGCTAGGTATTTATGTTGAAGTTCGTAGGAAGAGGAATGAGCCGAGCGGCAGAAAGGGAAGCTGAGCCGGCAAAGCTGGAGGCCACCTTGCTTGTGTTGTTTGTGTTGTTGCATGACTTAGGAAAATCAACAGCCTAATGAACATAAACAGTTCCCGGATTTAAAAATAACAGCCCATCTGAGCTGACAATTTGGTTTCAATCTGGAAAAGCAAACCCGTGCCAGGAAACGTGGCGCACAATTTTTTTGCGTGCTTCCTGGAGACAAGAGAAGAGGCAAGGAGGTTAAAGGACTCTCCGTTTTCTTCCATTTGAGCACAAGTTGGAGAAGCAGGTGGTCCTTCCAATGCTGCTGGACTGCAACGCCCAGCATTCCTCACCCTTCAAATAACCCATCTTCCTCTGCAAAATGACAAGAAAAGAGCCAGTAGAGATTTCCCCTGAAACGTTGCTGGTTCTTTTTCTTTTCATAAAGTGTGCATGTGAAAGTCATTTAGGTACACCAGATAGTGCAACATTTTATGGACTAGAAACTCCTTTGCTGCTATGCTGTTCTGCAATGAAGCAAATGTAAGTTTACACAATGTTACACAATGAAAACACTGACAGGTTACTGCCCCAATGGGATTTGCAGGCAATTTTTAACACCGTGTAAATGAGGAATCAAGAGAAGACAAACAACTGGTTTTTCTTAATAGATGTCAAGACACGGTGGATTTTTTTGGTTTTGTGTTTAGCCACAACTCCCCCCTCAACTGCCAATCTTTGATGCTATGGAATTCTGGGATTTGTATTTGGTGAGGTATTTAGCTTTCCCTATCAGAGAGCTCTGGTGACCTACCAGCCTACAAATCCCAGAATTTCACATTATTGAGCCATGGAAGTGGTGTCAAACTGCTTTATTTCTGCAACCTTGGATCTGGAGTACACATCCAGCGCATAAAAGCAAACCACTGCTTCATTTTACCGCCGCTTGGAAACTTTTGGGAACTTCTGACTTCCAGAATCTACTAGCAAAGAATGACCATTAGAAGTATGTAACATGCAAGAAAGTTCTCTTGAGATTTAGTGATGTATATACTCTTTTACCATGATCTTGGAACTTAACACATAGTAGTCAGCAAAAGTGGCTCTTTCATGCCTTCTTGGCTGCCAAAACAACAGCTAACATTTCCCCACATGTACTTATTATTATTATAATTATTAATGATTTATGTATTTATTTCCCACTTTTTCCCCAATATAGAGGCTCAAGGCGATCCAATGGACAGAAGGTTTAACAACGCTTTCAACATTTGAAAGGGTGATATATCGATACAGCCTAAAAGCAGACCCATATTCAGGTATTTTGGTCTTCTTTTATTGAAATGTTTGAATAATGATTTTTGTCCCCCTGAACCTTTTTTCTCTTGGTTATAAAGCCAGAACATATACCTGAAAAGCGTGGAATGCGTTTTTATCTGCAAATCAAATTTTGAACAAAATTATTATTAATTATTAATTAAGCTGTTTCCAAAAACCCAACAACTTTACTGATTTCTGTATCTCCAGCTGATTCCAGAAACACACAGAAAGGCCACCAATCTGGATAAATAAAGCAATTGCTAACTTTGAAAACTTCGGCTTCACAAATTGCTAACTTCCTTGAAACTGTCTCAGTTCAACTTGTCCTTCAGGCCTATTTCTTTCATCTCTTTTCTTTTCTTCTTCTGGGCTCAGCAAGAAATCTGTTTCGCTGAGCGGTTCCTAGATAACTGAGGAGGACCGCTCCGAATGGACACCCAACTGCCACACAAACCTAAGGACAAAAAGGCCAGCTTAATGCTGGCGTTATCTGCCTACTTTGACCCCGAGTCCCCCAAATATGCCCCCGCCACGCTTACGCTGCCATGCAAAGCCCTCAGATCTAATAATGGCCCTTCATTTTCTATGCTCGATGCCAAGAAGCGGATTAAGATGGCAAATGCAATCACGGACTTCAGAAGCTGGAAGGTTAATTCCGAATACTCCGTACATCTCCTCTCCTCTTTCTCAAAGGTATTCCTAGAACACGAAGAAGAGGCAGACAACGCTCCTTCTAGGAAACGGTAAGGTGTGCCAGTCTAGTCAACACACAAGGCAAAAGCTAACCTGGTTGAATAGCGAGCTGGTACTTTGATGCAAAGGGAATAGAATCTAACCATGATTCAAGGTGCAGAATTTCAGGCCCGGAGTCGAATTTGGGGGTCCCCAGATTGCCACATACCCTTTCCATAATTCAATTCCCCTCTTGGCCATGGAACCCATTGGGAGACCTGAGGCAAGTTGCACGCTCTCAGCCTCAGAGGATGGCAATGGCAAACCCCCTCTGAAGAAACTTGCCCAGAAAACCCCATGATAGGTCCACCTTATGGTAATGTTGGAAATGACTTCACGGCACACAACTGTCTTAGATGTCACACTCTCTCAGTCTCAGGGGGACATACACACTCAAGGGGACGCAATGGCAAACCTCCCCTGACTAAATCTTGCCAAGAAAATCCCATGTTAGGCCTGTAGTAGGGTCTTCATAAGTCAGAAACGACTTGAAGTCACACAACAACAACATTCTTAGACATCCCACTTTCTCAGCCTCAGGGGAAGGCAATGGCAAACCTTCCCTGAACAAATCTTGCCAAGAAAACCCTAGAATAATTTCGCCTTAGAGTTGCCATAAGTCGGAAATGACTTGAAGACACACAACAACAACAGTAACAATAACACATGCACGCATGCCACTGGGGTCAAATTGTCTGTAAAGAAGTTACGGCCCAGGAATACGTCTCCTTCAACAACTCTGTAAAAATAGCAGAGAAACAGCGAGATGCACAAACCATAGGGTAGCGGTTCCCAACCTGTGGGTTGCAACCCCTTTCGGGGCCGAACGACCCTTTTGCAGGGGTCGCCTAAGACCATCGGTATTAAAACACTAATTCCAATGGTCTTAGGAACCGAGATGAAAATAATTTTATGGTTGGAGGGGGTCACCACAACATGAGGAACTGCATTAAAGAGTCGCAGCATTAGGAGGGTTGAAAACCACTGCCATAGGGGCATCTAATTTTGCTCAGCTATTTCTCCCCTCTCTGGAGACCGCTACTTGTTTGCATCAGCGGTGGATCTTGAAAGGGACTAATCTCCGTGCGACTGTTTTCCCAGCTGGCCCCTCCAGATAATATATGCATTTAGAAAGCCCACAAGCCAGTAAGCGATGGGCAGAGACCAAGCTGGGCTGCCCTCCGATGCAATATCTCCCAGCGAGGAGCAGGGAATCCCCATTCTGGGTGGAGAAGGACAACAAAGGCAGACACTCGACATTTTTTGACAACAAGGGCTCCCCCAAGGAGAGGTCATGGCAGGGCGCCTTTGCAGGCTGGGGACCCGGAGACACTTGTACTCCATAAATAAACCTCTGGCTTCAGATCCCAGGCGGTGAAAGGTTGAGAGGGGAGGACAATGAGAGAGGAAATGAGAAGTTAAAGAGGAGGAGGAGGAGATTAGGAGGCCCAGACATTGCCAGGGAGGCATGGAAACCCAACAGACAGTTGGCACACTGGGGGGAAAAGTTGGCACAAATGGACGGGATTTGGACACGGTGAGAGGCACAATGCAACAGGCTGGTCCTGACCTCAAAAACCCAATATGGCTCAAGTCCAGACTGTGGTATTTCTGCTGCTTCTGAAGTGCAGAAATACAGTTGGCCCTCCTCATTTGCAGCTTTGACTTTTGCAGATTTGATTATTTGAAGTTTCGATTAATATATCCTCTCTAGGAATCTCTAGATCCTCCAGCGCAACTCTGCTAGCATAAAAGCATGGTTCAGGTCACTGAGATGACTAATATGTGATGCAAGCCTATGAATCAAGCCAGTTTCAAACCCCAGCATTCCTAGTTGAAGGACCCAAAATTTTACCCCCAACAATGGTCAAAACCAAATCTCAGCAGCCCTGCTCATAGGACAGAGCAGTGACCCATGCAGGGAGGTAACCAGCCACCTCCTCTAAAGGTAGGACCTTTAGGTCCTAAAGTGGGAGCAAGTGAATGCCAAAAGTGTTACCTGCATGAGCCATGATACTTTGGGAGTTCATGGGGTTAAACTGCAGAAAGGCAACCATGAAAGAACTAGAGAAGATCCTGAAGTGTATAGATATACAACTGAGCATGAAACTTAGAATCATCCAAGCTATTATATTCTCCATCACCATGCATGTATAGATGAGAGCTGGACAGTGAAGAAAGCAGATGGGAACAAAACCAGTTCATTTGAGATGTGGCGAGAAGGGTGTTTGGATCCCATGGACAGCCAAGCGGACAAACAAATGGGTCCTAGCCTGAACTCTCCCTGGAAGCCGAGATGATGAAACTGAGACTGTCTACTTTGGAAGGCATGAATTACTGGAAAAGACAACAATGCTAAGAAAGTTGGAGGGAAGGAGAAAGAGGGGAAGCCCACATGCCAGATGGATAGACTTAGTCAGAGAAGCCATGGGCATAAAACTACAGGATCTAAGCAAAGCAGTGGAGGACAAGAGGTATTGGAGATGTCTCATCCACAATCTTGCCTACTTGAGGGCAGTTAACAACCAATAACTGCACTCAAGGACACTTTTTGGAAATTCTCAGGTTGGAAATTTCTATGGCGTCCTCCTGACCCCCTCCCAAGTTGGAAAGCTAGCCCACCTTCCATCTCCTTCATTCAACATCTGCAAAAAAAAAAACCTCTCCGCCGACCCCTGTCCCCAAAATTGTGCTGTTCTGTGTCTCGGCTCTCTTTCACCAGACATCTCCATCCGCTTCCATTGAGTGACCTTATTAGCACTGATCAGGCTTCTAATAATATCTGACATTGCAAGATGGCCATCTGGTGCAGTATTTCACTTTTCTTTTTTAAACCAGCAAAAATAAATTTTAAAAAGGGACCCCCCCCCCCCCAGCCAAATCAAGCAGGAAAAATAAATACTATTTAGCTAGTAATTAAAAGATAATATTGCAAGCATAAAAAAGAGGGGGAAATGATCCCAGAGTGAAATGAACTCCCAAATCAGGTGCCTATGATTTTATATCAGGATTCTGATAATAGTAAAAGAGATGCATACTTATGTTTATGTTATAAGACTGGTGAATATTGACCTTTCCTTATCAATCCCCTAAGATTCAAGGATGCTGACAGTAACTGAATAATTTGACTTTCCTCCCTGTTAAATTTCCAAGTATTTAAGCATTTTTAGTAAATTGCCACATTTTCTTCCTGTTCCCTGCTGTGTGCCATGATATAATTTACCAGCTCTTGATATAAAATCAATCCCTATCGGCATAACCAAGTGATTGGTTATACCAGTAGAACCAAGAGTAATCAAATATGAATATTAATAACAATTATAATAATAGTTCATCAATTTATATTCCATCTTTCTCCCCAATAACGGAACTCAAGGTAGAGACAAATTATTAAAACATGCATGGATAAAAAAAACACATATGAAAGTATCGGTAAAATTAATTAATTAATGGATAGAGTTAAAACTATTTAAAGTTCACCCGAGAGAATATATTTAAAAATCAACAAAAAAGCACAAGTCCATTTCAGTAAGTCTGGGAACAGCCACCAAGAAGGCCTTTGCTCTCACTAAAAGAGTCGCATACTGGTTTGCTAACAAACCAGTTCTATGCCAGCATCCAGTTTATTGCTAAATTGGAGAACTGGGCAGCACCGCTCCATGTTACAGGAGAAAGGAATAAAAGCCGCTTGCAGCATCTCTTACAAATGAGGCTGTTTTGTTAATGGAAGTCATTAGATCAATAGCATCACAGGCTGGGATCTGCCTGCAACCATGAAAGGGAGGGATGCCAGGGCAGTGGATGAGGCCTATTATTTCTGAAGTCCGTCATTATCTCTTCCAGCCAGGTCATCACTAAAATGCCCGCCGGCTTTCCACCTGGATCCGTACCTCCGAGGGAAATTTCACACCAACGGGTGAAGTAAGAAAACGAAAACAGCAGCTGGAATGATTTATGCCGTTCTGATTTTAAAGGGGAAAGGAGATGCAGAAAGGAAAGAAAAGCTTTAGAGCAAAGGGAGGAGGCACTATGAGCTTGAGTAAAGAAGAAAAGAGACTAAACCCCACTATAACAGACCCACTGAATTAATGAGTTACACAAGGGTTTGGCTCAACATTTACCAGTTGATTCTATGGAGTCTACTCTGATGGGATTCATACAGGGATGGGTATGCTTCCTGACCATGATGACATTTTGGGCTATAACAAATAATTACACTGATCCCATAACAGCATAGTACAGGTTGAGTCTCCCTTATCTGAAATGCTCAGGACCAGAAGTGTTTTACGTTTTCGGACTTTTTGGATTTGGGTATATTTGCATATACAGTCGGCCCTCCATATCCACAGATTCAACCATCCATGGCTTGAAAATATTCCTACACACACACACACACACACACACACTTGATTTTTGCCTTTTTGTGTAAGGGACACCATATGACTATGCCATTGCATTTAATGAGACTTGAACATCCATAGATTTTGGTATCGATTGGGCGGGAGGGAACAGTCCTGGAACCAAACCTCAGCAAATACCAAGGGGCCCCTGTACATAATGAGATGGGGCCCATATCTAAACATTACATTCATTTATGTTTTGTATGCAACATAAACTGAAGGTAATTATATACATAATATTTTAAAAATGATTTTGCGCATGAAACAGTCCACTTTCACCATGTTCTGAATATGGCAATTGGGGTTTTCCAGTTGGTTTGCCACAACCTAGCATAGCACTTCTGATGAGCAGATCCACTGAACCGATAGGATTTACCAATGTGTTGACTCACCATTGAACAACTGATGTGTTGACTCACTATTGAACAACACAGTGCCAACCACAGAGTTGGAAGGGGTCCCAAGAGACAACTAGTCCAACCCCCGCCACTGTACAAACCCAGCACTAAGTCCCCCTGAGATGCGGGCATCCATCCAAGCAATGCCTATGTCATCCAACTATTTGCATACACCAGCAGATGGATGCCACTGGGAAAGTTCAAGCACCAGGCAAAGCAACCAAATCAAGATGGAGCATGAGCTTCCTCGATTTCTAAAACCTGAGTAGTCCCTTAAGAGCTTGGAGAGCATGACCCCAAGTGCACCCCAAGGTGCTTGGGTGCCATACCATCTCCACACAGCTCAGGAGAAGCTGCCGATGCGACGGAGAGGCAGACGAGGCGCGGCGACAACATGGCTTGCTACGTGCAGAGCATGCCAGGCCGTGTGGAACAGCCGAGAGCTCCTGAAATATTCATGTGGCTTCAAGCTCCCTGCTATGGTAATTTCCCCCTTCTTCGTTTGTGTGTCCCTATAACACCCCCTCCAGCAGCAGGAGCCTGCTGCAGATGGGTAAAGAATACAGGCTGGGAAGAATGAGGCACCCAGGGAGTTTGTTGCTGTTGTTGTCAACTGCTGTTAAGTCAGCTTTGACTTGTAAGTGATCCTACGAATGAGAAACCTCCAGGTCAACCTGTTATCAACAGCCCCCATTAAGGCCTTGCAAATTCAGGGCCATGGCACACTTGATGGAGTCATTCCACCTGTAATGTGGTCTTCCACTTTTCCTATTGTCCTTCTAACCTTGTTGTTGTGTACCTTCAAGCCGTTTCTGACTAATGGAGACCCCAAGGCAAACCTATCATGGGGTTTTCTCGGCACGCTTCTTCAGAGGAGGGTTGCCACTGCCATCCTCTGAGGCTGAGAGCATGTGACTTGCCCAAGAGCATTTAATGGTCCACGACTGCCATCCCAAGCTCTCCAATTCTGCATGCACAGCCATCCCAACTTTACTCTGATCATGAGAAAATCGCTACAGTTGTCCAAGCTCTGCTTTGAACATAGAAAATCGCACACAGTTGCCATGACACAGCGACTTAGTAGTTTTGTATTTTGCTATTTCCAAACCACTTTCAATTCTGTGCAACATACAGCTGCAACCAAACCAATACGACACGATTTTAAAATCTGCCACTTCCTCTCACTCTTCTGATATATCTTGGTGTGTCTCTCATTTTAATGAGTTTTGCCCCCCCCCCCAAAGAAGTAGCCATACTAGCCTCTTGCAGCATAAAAAGGAGGAAGCAAGGGGGAGGTGAACAAATAAAACGAAATGTGACACCGCTTTTAAGACTCTGAAAGTTAGTATCGTACAAGCCATTGTTTTCCCTATTATCTTGTATGGCTGCGAGAGCTGGACAGTGAGGAAGGCAGATAAGAAGAAAATCAATTCATTTAAGCTGTGATGAGAAGACCATGGATAGCCAAGAAGGCAAATAAATGAGTCCTAGAACAGATCAAGTCTGAAATCTCCTTAGAACCCAAGATGATAAAGTTGAGGCTGTCATGCTTTGGTCACATTATGAGAAAGAATTACTTACTGGAAAAGACAATAATGCTAGGAAAGGTGGAGGGATGTAGAAGGAGAGGAAGAAAGCATGATGGATGGACTCTGTTAAGGAGGTCACAAGTATATACACACACACACACACACACACACACACACGACTTGAGCAAAGTAGTGGAAGATAGGGAGTCTTGGAGAAGTCTCATCCACAGGGTCGCCATGAGTCGAGATTGATCTGAGGGCAGTTAACACCACCTCCGACTAACTGGTTTTTATTTTTGCATGAGTGATAGCCAGGAGTGCATGGTATCAACTTCGGCTGATACGCAAACTGCATCCCTACCTGGCTCAGGGAGACCTTGAAGCAGTGATACATGCGCTGGTAACCTCTCGTTTACATTTCTGTAATGCGCTCTACATGGGGCTGCCTTTGTACCAAGTTCAGAAGCTTCAACTGATCCAGAATGCTGCAGCCAGACTAATCACCAGGACACCGAGATCAGAGCATATTACACCGGTGTTGAAATCTCTACATTGGCTGCTGATCAGCTTCCAGGCACAATACAAAGTGTTGGTTATTACCTATAACATGGCATGGGCCCGAGTTACTTAAAGGAATGCCTCTCCCTACATAATCTGCCCCGAACTCTCAGAACATCTGGAACAAAAATACTAGAATATCCTAACACCAGGTTGAAAACTACCTCTTGTAGAACATTTTCTGTAATGGCCTCTAGACTTTGGAGCAACTTACCGGAAGAGATCCGTCGTATCACTTCTTTGGACCCCTTTAAAAAAGCATTTAAGATGGATCTCTTCCGGCGAGCCTATCCAACAGATCTCCTCTAATCTGATTTTGAATAATATTTTACACCTGAATATGAGGACTCGATCCTTATGATTGTGAGCAATACTGTAACGACTCTTCCTTTTTCTTACTTTCTTTTCTTTGATTGAAGTATTCCAAATTATATATGTATTTTTATGATGTTTTTACTTGCTGTAATCCTGCTTCGATCCGAAGGGAGAAGCGGGAAATATAAATAAAATAATAATAATAATAATAATTATTATTATTATTATTATTATTATTATATAAGAAGTGGCAAAAGGGGTTTCTATCCATGAAAACCCATGCAAAAATAAAAAAAAAAAACCCTGGTTAGTCTTAAAGTTGTTCCTTCATTTCATTTTCTTTCTTTCCCCCCCTTCCCCTTCCTTCCTCCTTTTAATGATTTTTGGAAGCCAACTCACGTGGCACCAGAAGGGAAGGGAAGGCGAGAAAACAGGAAAGCTGCTGTGCAATATTTAAAAGAGTATTTTCTTGTTTAAATGAGAGCATATCATCACAGACATCATCGTCGTCGTCATCATCATCATCATTTTAGAAATGTATTTTAAAATGGGGGTGCTCCAGCTCTTAGAAAACATGGGAAATGTTGAGCAAGAAGGGCTGCATTCTTTCCCAATTAAATGCCACCAGTTGCTCTCATGCTGCTCCTGTGGCATTTCTCTCTGATTCACCGTGTGCACTTTTAAGGATTACTGTCACTCCAGTCACCTTAATTACATATCTCCGCCAGGCTGTAACCCAATCTGAAAGATGACAGCAGGTTGCAATGTCGTAGCTGCCACTGGTTTCCACTGCCTTTGATACATGGACGTCCAGGCATGTTACCCTTTTTCCTATCACTCATGTGCAAACACAGTCAACCACACCAATAAGAAGAGGATTCCTGCCCAAGTACCTTGCACTCCACAGTATTAGACAGAGATCTAATATTTGGGTTGCATAAGATACCACAATCTAATATTTGGGTTGCATAAGGTTGCTGATTCTGCTATGCATCCCTAGTGATGAATGGCAACGTCGTGCAACTGAATCTACAATGGGATGTGCAACCCAATCCACAATCAAATGCATAGACCCATGCTTCTTTGCATGCATAATACCATTTGATGCACACCTCTTGCTCCCTCAATTGTGAACTGCAATGTAGATAATCCTTTACTAGCCCAAAGTGTCCAACTGCTTCTGTGGAGGGATTTACACATGTGTAGAGCCAGTGTGGCACAGTAGTTTGAGTGTCGGACTATGTCTTTGGAAACCAGGGATCAGTTCCTCTCTGAGCCATTGAAACTTATTTGATGATTTTGGGCAAGTCATATACTCTCAGCCTCAGGGGAAGAGAACTGCAAACTTCCTCTGAACAAACCTTGCCAAGAAAACCCCTTGATAAGCTGCCTTAGGGTCTCCATAAGTCAGAAACGATTTGAAGGCACGCAACACACGCAAGATGCCAACAAGATTATGACCCTAGCTGTTGTTGTTACTACTACAATTTTTGTTGTTGTCAGTGGCCTAAATCTGCTTCCATTTAGGGCACCCCAATGAATGAGAGATCTCCAAGACACCCTATTACTAATGTGTCTGCTCAGGTCCTGCAAACTCAGGGCAGTTGTAGCTTTCTTGATGGAGTCCATCCACATGTAATGGGGTCTTCCTCTTTTCCTACTGCTTTCTCCTTTACCCAGAACTATCCTCTTTTCTAATGAGTCATGCCATCTCATGATACGTTGAACATATGACAGCCTCAGTTAGTCATGTTGAGATTGTGATCACTGTTCTTATTCATATTATTAATAGCCTGCCTTCTTCTCAGCCCTGGGACTCAAGGTGCCTAACAAACACAGCTAAATGCACACATCATACAAAAGTGTAAATGCAATTAAACTGTTGACAGAATTAGAAGGGATTAAAAGCATGCCATTCACAAGAGAAACAACAAATACAGATGGTAACGCCCATTACGGAAGATGCTTTTCCCTTGAGCAAACAATGCTAAAAAGGACCTTCACCTGTCTAGAGAAGGATAGTGAGGAAGGTACCAGTCCAACCACTCCAAGAGTATGATCCAGAGACCAAGAAGACCCTGGTTTTTCCAAGCAGTTTGCAGGCCAGATTGCAAAGAAATAACTGCGAAACCCATCTGGACGATAGGCTGAGTCAGGGCAGCTTTGGAAGTCAAACAGATTTGTTTCCAAGCCAGAGATCAACATAAGGAAACCGGCATGTTCAGGGATCAAAAAATGGAAACGGGTTTGGCCACTCTGTTGGACGCGCCCCAAACGCAGGACTCCAAGGGGATTGTTGCACAAAAATATTGAGCCCCCGAACAAATGTCATAAAAAGCAATGTAAACATATTAATCTTCTTATCCCAAGTAATTGTGCCGATGCCGCTGGGCTGGCGGCAGCTCAAAGCATTCAAGGACATGGCAGAACAAAGGGGAGGAAAACAACCGCAACACACACAGAGAGAGCGAGAAACCCTTCCTTTTTAAATAGCAACAGTTTGACTTGACAGAGTTCAAGGATCTGGGAGTTAGGTACCAAATCTATGGGGAGAGCAATGCTGCAGGCTCCTCCTTGTACTTTTGGATATGACCCCACAGAAGAGAGCGCATGCATGCAAAACAATGGTACGATTATTCAAAAACAGGGGTGAGAATCATGTGGTGCTCCAGATCTCACTGGACTGCCATTCCCAGCCTACTCTTAGCAATGGAAAGGATATTTGAAAATATTCATCCAATGCTTGGAACATATCTTTCTCAAGTGTAAGGAAACCCAGGGGAGAAGACGCCTGGACTGACAAATACTTTCACAACTTGGGACTTATTCTATGCAAAATTTGTGGGTGGTTATTTTGCACTCAAGACAGCATTTTCTCTGCAGAAAAGAGCATTTTTTCTGACCACAGAAATATCATTTCCTGTGCACAAAATGCAGCCTCCCACACAGACAAAAAGCTGTTTTTTCGTGCAAAAATACCACATGTGAATTTTGCGTGGAATGTGTCCCAAAATGCGAATCGTCTTGCAAAACTCTGCGGTTTATTGTGGCACCAGAACTCTCTGACAGGCTTAATATCTCACAAAAACGACAAATCCAAGGATCCCATAACATTGAGAAATGGCAGTTAAAGTGGTGAAAATCCACATTATTTCTACTGTGCAGATGAGGCCAGAGTGACCCTCTGCTTCCCTGCTTGATCAATAAAGCCAAGAGCAGGTTCAAAGAGACCAGATCCATCTGAAAAAGGCTGGAAAGCAAGCAAGCAAGAAGGCTGGGATTGCTGAGCTAAATTCATTATCTCCTATCATTGCTCTGGTATGTTTCTTGGGCAACTTAGGCTCCATACAGACAGGCCAAAATAAAGCTGCTTCTGGCCACTTTGGAGGTATGCTGTTTAAATAATGCATGCGTCCTAAAAGTCCGGAGGTTGCACTAAAGCTGCCCTCCAGTCCTTAGGACAGGATTGTGGCTTTGGCATGGCTTCCAAATTCTCAGGACGCATGTATCATTTAAATAGCATACCTCCAAAGTGGCCCAAAGCAGTTTTATTTTGGCCTGTCTGTATGACGCCATACTTGTTTTCCTAGCGCATGGAACTGGATGGAAGGCATGAGCGGGGAACGACATTTTGGAGAGGGAGACTAAATGGAGTTGTAAGCCTTTATCATAGATTTGGCTACTTGCCTCATCTACAAGTTGGCTCGAGTCCTAGAGTTTGGGCAGGCTATAAATAAAAATGATGTTGGTGATGAATTATTAATGTTATCATAATTTATAATAACAGCAATTAAAATTTCTAATGTTTAATAATATTTAGTTATTATACAGGTTGAGTCTCCCTTATCTGGAATTCCAAAATATTCCAAAAACCCAAACGTTTTTCATGGGTGCATGAGATACTGATACCTTTGCTCTCTGGTTGTTCAATGTACACAAACTCTGTTTCATGCACACAGTTATTAAAAACATTATATAACATAACCATCAGGCTATGGGTATAAGGTAAAACTTGAATGAATTTTATGCTTAGACCTGGACCCCATCTTCAATATATCTCATTATGTACATACATGCAAATACAGGTATTCCAAAATCCAATCAATCAATCAATCAATCAATCAATCAGAAATTCAAAACACTGCTGGTCCCAAGCATTTCAGATAAGGAAGACTCAATCAATCTGTAAATTAAATATGGTGGTTATTATGGGTTTCATAGTCCAACTGATGCTACCGAATGGAGTTTTGGACCATAAATGATCCACATTCTCTCCAAAAATCTAGCCATCAGGGAGGTATCAATGTGGCAGATTCCAAGCAGGCTTACTTTTTGTAACTGTAATATAGCGGTTCACCTTCAGGTTGCCATACGTTGGAAATGAATCGAAGACACACAACAACAATATGGCAATTTCCTTCATATGATTTGTCAGTACATTTGGAATTGCTCCCAGGCATCACTACTAGAACTGCAATTGTTTTCCATCATCACCACCACAACCACTACCATCTTTGTTTCACAGTCAACCAGTTCTTTACTGGTTGTAGTTCTGAACCATCAATGATGAGGATTTTATCCAAGAATTTAGGAATCAATCAGGTATCCATAGGATAATATGGTAGCCTCCAAGTCATATCGGTTTTTGTAACTGTGTTGTTGTGATCAATTCCAAATGGAATGGCAAAACATCCAGGTGAATTCACCATAGATTATAGCATCGCAGAATTATAGACTTGGAAGAGACCACAAGGGCCATCCAGTATCATCATACAGATGGTGATGATTAGAACTGGGGTCCAGATGTCATCCTCATCTTCTCAAAGCCTTGTTTCTTTACTACTTTTGTTGCCCCCCTACACACACACACAAAAAAAGATCTGCTAAGAAGAGCTGTACCATGCCTTGTGCATTGCAGCATTAAGTGCCCAAGCTTTTAATGGCTACTAAAGATGGCCCCAAAGGCAGTAGGTTTTATACTGGAAGCTAAGCAGGGTCAGCTCTACTTGAATGGGAGACCACCAAGGAATATCAGATGATGTAGGCTCTATTTCAAAGGAAGGAACTTGTAAAAACCACTTCTGAGGATTGCTCGCCAAAGAAAACCCTGTGATATTCATGGGGTCACCATAAGTCAACAGGTGACTTGAAGGCACATCCATGCACACCAAAGACAGCAAAGCATAGCTAATGACAAAAGAGGAACCATGAGCCTGAGAAATGTAAAGCCTGAGAAAGATTGGCATTTTGTGGCCTACAACTTCCAGAATCCTCCAGTCATGTTGGTTGAAGCCAAGCCTTCTGAAGTTTTGGTATCTCACTCATCCTCAGCTGAAGTCCATCTCATCTCCAACATACGAACGTTAGCCTACCTTAAGAGCAAAACCATGTAAACCCATTGTCTAAACTGCTAGGCATCATGCCTGTTATAATAATTATTTTAAAGATAACCCTCAGGCCAGTGGTTCCCAAACTTTCAACCTCCATGAGTTTTGTACATCAGTTCCCTGAAACCCCAGCTAGCGTCATGGATGTTCAGGGATCCAAAATCCAAATCCAAAACACCTGGAGAACCAAAGTTCATCTCCCCAGGTTCTCATGACTACATCTATTATTTCTTTCAGCTTCTTCACTTGGGTTGACAGAAATGACTTGACCCCTTGGTCCAACCAGCCCTAAGCTTGACTCATCTGATGATAATTCCTTCTACCAGGCTCCTAAGTCCTTCCATCCTAATTTTTTGAGGACTTTGAGGACTCCAAGAGGATGGGAGGCCATATGGTCTATTTCTGAGCTTTTATAAAACCAGCCAGTGCCAACCAGAGGGATTCTCTTTCTCATGCTTGATATCTGAACCAATGACCAGCAAAGAGCACATGGGTGCATAGAGAAAATTCAGCAAGACAGGTAGGGAAAGCAAATCCTTACCTTTAGGGAGTCAAAGCAGGCAATGACACGTCCATTTTCCACGTGGCAACTCCGTGAAGGGTGGGCAAACTTGCACTCGGTGTCGGATCGAGAACAAGTACCTCTCTGGAATTCGCGACAGACTTCTAACGTCAGCCATTTTGTATCGCGGACCAAAGAAACGTTCACAGCCATATTAAAAACAATACCCCCTTCCTCCAAAAAGGAAGGAATGAAAAAAGAAAAGAGAAGAAAACTCAAATGACGCAGCACCCTTCTTCAGAAGAATTGCACTGCTGCTTTTTTTTTTAAAAGAAAAGGGAGGTTAAAGGGTTGTTTTTTTTTAAAAAGGGGGGAATTCAAGTTTAAAAAAATGTGAAGAAATCACTAATTTGTTGCTTTGGTAAAATTTCTATTTGTCAGCACTTAGGTTTCCATTGAATTCAAATTGGGTTTTGTTGAAAACAAGGTTTAAACATAAAGCCAATCATAAAATAGAAATCTCCTCAGAATTAAAGAGAGAGAGAAAAAATCAAATTAGAGGCCAGCTCCTAAAAGTGCAATTGTCAAAGAAGTTAAAATAGAAATGTTATATATATATATATATACTGTATATATTTTGTGCCCCTGCCAAAATTATTATTTCAAAATAACTGGCAGACTTTTCCTTTTTCCTTTTTAAATTTCTCTCCTCCCGGAAGGATTCTGTGCTCTCCAGTTATTGGTTTCGATTATTTTCCCATAAAAGAAAGAAAGAAAAAAAGGAGGGGAAATTAAAACGGGAAAAATAAAAGCAACCGCAACACAAAAAGCTAGACGTTGTTGTCGAAGACGTCGGTTGAATGGAATGGTTTCGTTTCTTGGAGCAGAGAGAAATCTTAGAAGACGTTTTCTCCTCTTCCTTCTTCTTTATATCTTTTTTAAAAACAGATGAAGTTGCAAGTATTAAAAACCAATCGAATCAAGGCTTCCTTTTGTGTCGTCTAATGTGATTTATTTTCCTTTTCCAAGAGTTGAGTTTGCTACATAGTCAGAGCCGGGGGAGATGGAGAGAACAAGCGGCCGAACAAATTTGCGTCGTGGAAGAGAAATCCAGCGAAAAACCAGACGGGAAAAAGAAGATGGACGAGTCGCCTTCAGGAGAAGAACGCAAGAAGCAGCGTCGGACTTTTGCTTTAAAAATAAACCCAAAAGAGAGGGAAAAGGGGGAAGGAGGGATATATATGTGTGTGTATGTGTGTGTGTGTTTGTGTATTATCTATGTTTATATTTTTAAAAAGCAAGTGCGGCAAAGCCTTAGAGAGCAATCCAAGCGGCAGTGGCGGTCGCGAGAGCTTCAAGGAAGGCACTTTTCAGCAACCTGCGAAAGAGAAAAGAAATAATATCAGCGAAAGCCAAGGCGAGGACCCCACCCTTCAACCTCTCCGGACTCTCCCTCCGAAGGAAGAGAAAATTCATTTTAACAGGAAACCTGCAGATACTGACAGAGCGGCGCGGTGAAGAAGCCAGCCATTGTAGGCATGTTTTTTTTTTAAAGAGAGAGAGCGAAAGAACGAGAGAGAAAAGGGCATTTCCCTACACGGCAAAGCTGCGCATGGTAGAAGGAAGCAGCCAATTACATTTCCCGTTGCAGCAGAAAAATCTGGGCAGACATCCAATAAGAAAGACTGTTTCATATTCATATAAATTCTGGCACATGTTCTCCCTCATTTTTGCCCCCTTCCTTTCTTTTTTCCTTCCCGTTCCTCTCTTTCTCTCTCACACACACACTCTCTCGCTCTCTTACTCAGTCTTTCTTTCCGCGTGCCCACCGCCACACAGAAAACGCCTCCGCCTCGCCTCGCGACGGAAGGCCCCTCCGGTGCATCTGCTATGTCCCTCCGGGTCGGCAACAAGAGCCCGACCGGCATGGCCTCCGTTGCAGCCGCATACCACGGGGAGCCGTGGCACAGTGCCGCTTTGTGCCACACACACACACAAAAATAATCCCTATGTCATGCGATTCCCCCTTTCCCACAAACAGACACACATTTGCATGCGCAAAAGCCAGCCTGGGGGGAGAAACAGCGACCGTTCCTCTATTTCGTCCTCTTTCCCCCCTAGGCATGAAAATTTGAAATGTAACCGGGAGCAGGTGGTGGGGTCAGGGTGGCACCGTGCCACGCAAAGAAATGCCGCGAGACATAAACTGGGTGGGGGGAGATGTCCGTTCCATAGCTTTGGGAGACAAAGGCGAGAGAAAACCAGCGGCCCTTCTGTTCTTTCCGCTCAACTATAAATCCCTCAAGGGAAGGAAATGTTTGTGTACATGTGTGTCTGGCGGGTGGGAGGTTTCCCTTCCCTTCTGTGGCGAATGTTCAGGGCTGAGAGTCTAGATAGCTCCCGCATATACAAAGAACCGACGCAGAAGGAGTACTGCTGGTGATCCGTTGGCCAGTCATTTCAGTCTCGCCACATTAACTACTACATGTCCGTTGTGTGTTGCATTTAACCCTCTCTCGCTCACCCAAAGCAGAGAACAGGGAGAGGTTTTGAGTCGGAAAGAAAGAAAAACCTCCTTCTCTGGATGCTTTCTTTTCCTCCTCCTCTTTTCCTTTCCTGCAGAAATGAAAAGCAAAACCCGCAGCACTGAAATTTAACCCTGCAGTGAAACGGAGGAGGAGGTTCTGTTCTTTTTTGAAAAACATTAACTCCTTCTTCACTTCTAGATTTTGCATCAAGTGTCTTGGGGTGTTCATTTCCCCATTTCCAGCATGTTGGTCCTATTTGAGGAGTGGGCAAAGCTTGGCCCAAGGGCGCCATATATGTCTTGGAGGCTGTCTTTGTGGCCCTCAATCTCGCCAAGCTGCTGTGAAATGGAGGAGCATGTCCTTTGGTTTTAAGACATTAACTCCTTCACCTCAACATTTTTGCATCAAGCCTCTTAAGGTGTTTGCTTTTTCATTTCCAGCATTTTTGTTCCGTTGGACAGGCAGCCAATTTGTTGACCTGGAAACCGGTTCAACATGTGGCCCCAATTGCAATATTAAAGACCGGTCAGGAATTCTACAATACCACCGGACGAAAGGATTGAGAATCCGTTGGGTCCCTAAAAGATACTGCTGCCTGAGAAAAAGTTAAAGATGCCAAATGAAAAGAGTAGCCTTACACACATGACAACGTAAAAGAGAAATGAACAAAAAGCTTGACTGACTGTAATGAGTTTTTGCTGGATAGCTACCAAAAACAGAAGCCATTTCTTACACAGAGACAGACACACTCACATCTTCTGTAAGTCAGCATGGGGTAGAGGATTCAGCATTTGGCTAGGAGACCAGGGTTTGATTCCCACCTGGGCCATGTAAACTCACTTGGGCGGGTGAGTCACACTCTCTCAGCCCCAGAAAACCCTGTGATAGGTTCACCTTAGGGTCGCCATAGGTTGGATACAACTTGAAGGTAACCAACAATAACCCATATTTTCTCTTTCATGCTTAGATACTACTGGATACTACCAGATACTGAGAAGATACAATGGGTAGGAGATGAAGGGGTTGTGGTGACCTTGTTCTGGGCCTCTGGAAAGCCTCTAGTTGTGGGTTTCTAAAAGCTACAACTAGCCCTTCCCTTATGCAGGGGACCCAGAACGGATCCAGCCACGTAATGAGAAATCCATGTATGCTCGCGGCATGGGGGAACACGCATGCCATGGACATGTGCGCCATTTCCTTAATTGTCACGCTGCTTCAGTGTAAGCTCAAAGCCACATATAGTGCACCCACCTATGGCACAGGTGCACTGTACTATGGACAGCTGGGGTTAAAAGGTTCATGGAAAGCTGCCTTATACAGTGCTCCCCTCATTCACTGGGGTTAGGGGCACAAGACAGGACCCTCCTGAAAGTGAAAGAAATTGCAAATAAAAAACTCCTCTTTCTTTACCTGAGGTCCTTCATCGGAGTTCTATGGTCAATCTCTGGCTGAGGTTGACCGTAGAATTGCACTGGAGGACCTACAAAAGCCTAGAGAAGTGCTTTCTCTAGGGATCTTTAGGTGCTGCGGTATGACTCTATGGTCAACTTCTGGCAGAGTCTAGGAGGACCTAGAGATAACGTATTAATCAAATCCATGAATAATCATATCCATAAAAGTCAAAGCCGAAAATGTGGAGGGCCAGTTGTACATCTGGAGGAAACAAGGGAGAAGTCCTTCTTGGTGGCTGTTCTCAGTCAGACTTTGGAATTTTGGTGGATGATCCCAGATTTTGGAGCACGCTGGTTGAGGGATTCTGAGAATTGTGGAATATTTAAACACACATACACACACACACACATGCATTACCAGGGATTAAGGGCGCAGGAAGAGACCTTCCTCCCTGCCAATCCTCAATTCACAAAAAGAGCTCTGGCAAATCCCATTTGAATGTAGAACGCCTGGATTAGCTCCTTTCAGTCCAGAAAGAGAAGGTGTGGAACCAGCAACTCAGAACAAAAGCGGAGGGCGAAGCCCCACAAACAAGTTCACACAGGCGATCGGATGGGTGGGGACATACTGTGGAATTCTCTTAGGAACCATGCCAACACAACCACACACAAAAAAACAACAACCCAAAAAGAACTGTGTGGCATTTATTCAGGAAGCAGAAAAGCATTCCCCTGATCTGGAAAACCTGCCAATGGAAATAAAGTTGCTGTTACCTCTGGGATAGCAGCCAGGTTATTATTAGCCCAAACTTGCCGCATTAATCGGCAGAGAGAGATGCATCTCTTTCAGCCAGTTTCTGGGGATCATGCAGCTGTCTGGATGTCGTTGGATTGCAAAGTCCATCATCCCTCATCACCAGCTATGTTTGCTAGGGCTGATGGGGAGCGTAGTGGAGTCCAACCATATCTAGACGTGAAGTTGAAGGCTTTCATGGCCGGCATCCATAGTTTTTTTGTGGGTTTTGGGGGCTATGTGGCCAACTCTTCTAGAACATGGCCACATAGCCCAACCCCCCCCCACAAAAAAATACAATATCTAGATGGCTGCAGGTTCCTCACCTTCATTTTAAAAACACCCCACTTCAAGTCTTCTTTATTTAAACCAGTTTAGAAAGTAACCAAACACTCTCTTTCGGCCATAACTTTCACTGAGTCACCTATCATATCTGGTCCAAATCCTGGGAAATCCCAGTCCCTATTTAGGCATTTAAACAACTGGACATATTGTCTGGCCTACACAACAGAGCACCTCTTTGCTTCCCAGAGATGGTTGGAAGCTCCCATGTCAGAGGGGCACTGAATCCAGGTTTTAGATAGATTTAAAAGGGTTCCCCAAGGTATAAAAACATATATTGCAGGGATTAACAAGCAGAACTAGGAACTATAACATGAGCAAAACATTTCAGCTTCAACCTTCTTCAGTTGCGAAAGATGAAGTTGAACTGCATCCAAGAAGGCTGCTTTTAGAATATTGTACTGAAGTCACAATCTCTCAGCTTCAGGGGAAGACAATGGCAAACCCCCTCTGAACAAATCTTGCTGGGAGAACCCCATGATAGGTTCACCATAAGTTAAAAATGGCTTGAAGGCACACCAAAACTACAACAGCAATGGTAACCTTATGCTAGGTTTACAAATCCAGAAAGTCTTCATTTTATCCTTGATCTCGCTGTATGTTGACATTAAAGTCAAGGTGTGCAAATTAAGCAACATGTTTGTGCAGGGAAATGCATTTTCTGGATGTTTCAAAGGTGCTTTTGTGCTCGTTCCCCAAATTTTCCCTACAAAGGTGAATGGCCTCCTCTGCATTCTCAAGCAGAGATGCAATTTTGCTATAAAAGGTGCAACTGGAAAATTCCCTAAAACTCTCATGCAGAATGGCAGAAGGACACCATCAAAACACTTCCAACAGATGCCCATCTCATCTCTGTTTAAAAACCTCTAAAGAAGGAGCCACATCAAAATGCTTCCCTGCTTGGTTTCCACAGTCGCTGGTCACAGGATGAGCCCCAAAACCTCAAAGTCACACATGAAAGATGCTCCTGGCCAAGGGATGAGACTGCAAAAATGCAAGCAGAGGTGAGGCAAGGACGGAGGAGGAATCCGTTAGTTAGGCAGTCAAATCCTTCTTAGTTTCCCCGTAACTAATCCCCTTTTGGCCAGCCAAGCAACACACTCTGCAGAGGTTAAGCGAACCCATACATCACTGGGCACGGCCACGGCACACTTGCAGCTTTTGTGGCAGATCCAGGTCACAAAACATTGCAAAGCACAAGGGCTGCGGTGTCAGGCCTGAGGTCTCTGGGAAAAGCAGGGATGTAAATCTTCACTAAGCTTCTTCTTCGAGGAAGCATTGAGGAATTTTTGCAATTTTCTTCCTGCTGTGAGAAAGTCTTTGCAAACCGTGCAGCTTTAGAAAGCTATTTGCAATTCTGGGCTTTTGCTGCGCAAAATTCACACATGCTGCTTCTCCACAGAACATGCAGGAAAGCGCATTTTCTGTGCAGAAAATAATATTTCTATGAAGAAATGTCATCTCCTGCACATAAAATGCATCTCCCTGCACAGAACATGTTGTTTAATATGCAAATCAATCACGTATTAATTTTGCACAAGTCCCAATTACATTCTTGCATGCGCAGGAAATATTTTGTGCCGAAGAAATCTTATTTTCCACTTTGGCGTGGAACCGAAAAACAAAGTCTCGCAGCCCAGGATGACTAAAGGAAAGGGAAAGAGTGCAGGTGTGGATTTGGACGTAATGAAGTCACGGATGAGAGCTTTTCCCTCTCTTCATGGTAGGTCTTGAGAAGAATATTTGAAATACCAACTTGATAAGGGCCTCCGGGTTGCAGCATTAGCAGCTGCGTTTTCAAAAAATCTTGCCTTTCCTCCCGATAAGCTCAAGGTGCGGCTGTTATCTGGAGCAGCAGAAAACAAGCTCTCCCCGTCTTCTACCTGACAGCCCTTCAGATATTTCATGATGGCTACATATCACCTGTCATTCATCTCTTCTATAAAGTAAATGTGCCCAATTCCATCAACCATTTCTAATGAGGCTTGACTTCCAGACCTTTTACTCTTTCGGTTCCCCTCCTCTGGACACGTTCCAGCTTGCAAATATCCTTCTAAATTATCTTCTCGGAGATGTTCCTCTCCTCAATCTGTGGAATGGCCCCCAAGACAGATCCACCAGGCAACAAACCAATTGCATGTACACACCAAACTATCGTTCCCCCTCCTGCAGCTGACATCCAGCTCTCCCTTTTATTGCTGGTGTTGGGACTATTCTAGCTAGCTCTCAACAACCTTTTAGCAGCTTATGTCCAAATTAGGAGGAACTTCTTTACAGTAAGAGCTGTTCGACAGTGGAAGACACTTTCTTGTAGAGTGATGGAGTCTCCTTCTTTGGAGGTTTTTAAACAGAGGCTGGATGGATGGCCATCTGTCAGGGATGCTTTGATTTAGATTTCCTGCATGGCAGAATGGGGTTGGACTGGATGGCCCTTCTTGGGGTTTCTTCCAACTCTATGATTCTATACATTGTAGAAATAATGCACTTTGACACATTCAGGTCTACATTTTGGATTTTGTTGCATTTTGTTAAATATCCAACACAACTACTCTGAATATGTTTCCTAGATTTAGAATCATAGAATCATAGAGTTGGAAGACACAAGGCCATCCAGTCCCACCCCTTTCTGCCATGCAGAAACTCTCAATCAAAGCATCCCTGACCGATGGCCATTCAGCCTCTGCTTAAACACCTCCAAGGAAGGAGATTCAACTACACTCCGAGGGAGATTGTCCCACTAACCAATTAAAACTTTGGGCAAGCGTTTAGAAACAGAATTCATAGACAAGGAAGAAAGATGACCGACAATTTTTTGTGGGTTTTTTTGAGCTATGTGGCCATGTTCTAGAAGATTTTATCTGAATGCGCATTCTCTGAAGATGCCAGCCACAGATGCTGGCGAAATGTCAGGAATAAACCCTTCTAGAACATGGCCACATAGCCCCAAAAACCCACACAAAAACTATGGATGCTGGCCATGAAAACCTTCGACTTCACATAGGACTGACAATGTCCAGCAGGTATGATGTGGAAGAGAGACAGAATCTATAATAAATTGTATTATTATTATTATTATTATTATTATTATTATTATTATTATTATTATCTGCACTGCAGAAAGAATGCCGTTTGATGCCACTTCAACTGCCATGGCACCATGCTATGAAATCCTGGGATCCACAGTTTGTTGTGGCACCTGAGCCAAAGAATGAATTGCTTACAAAACTACAAATCCCAGGATTTCCATAGCAGTTCAAGCGATACCAAACTGCACTATTCCTGCAACGCAGATTAGACTTTAACTATCAAATTCTTCAACATCTTAGCCATGTTTCACTTGCTTTCTTAGTTTCCTCTTGGAAAATTCAAAGAATAAAAAAGGGGAAATGGGAATGACTATCAGCCCTCTGCTAGTCCGAACTTCCGAAACACAAGGAGACCCATAGGGTCAATGCTCTGTAAATACGTCAAAATGGCACCGTACAGATGGTAACCGCGTCAAAAGATGGCAACTTCTTCTCTTCTTTTCCTCCAAGTTAAGAGGAGAGAAAAAAACCCCACCACATACCTGTTTGAAACCAAAGGAGCTCTTATATTAAAGCAAACACTACGTGCGGCCGATTAGACGCTTGGGATATTTTCAGCATGAACATTTTGTACCAGGACACTTCTCTCCTCTCCTCCCCACCTGAGCAGAGTTTATTCCCTTTAAGGGAGACCATTGCATTTGGCCCTTCAAGAAACATTGGCCGCCTCGCCGTGAAAAGGCTGGCCCTTCCCTCCATACAACCGAGAAGCGTTCAGGAAATATTGTCATTGTTGCCAGGAGGGTGTCAAATGCACAACTCCAGTCTGGTGTGATTCAAGTGCTGAGGATGCAAACCTTTGTAAGTCTTGTTCTTGCAGGAAAAGATTAATAATTTTACCCCTTTTCTCCTTGGCGCAAGAACGTCGCTGAAAACTATGCGGTTTTATAAGTGGTCCTCAGTTTATGACCTATTCTGTGCGAAGGGGAAATTGTTGTTGCTGTTGTGTGCCTTCAAGTCATAAATTCTGACTTATGGTGACCCTATCATGGACTTTCCTTGGCAAGGTTTGTTCAGAGGAGGTTTGCCATTGCCTTCCGCTAAGGCTGAGAGAGTGTGACTTGTCCAATGTAACCCAGGGGATTTCATGGTCGAGCCGGGAATTGAATCCTGGTCTCCAGAGTTGTAGTCCAAAGCTCAAACCGCTACAACACAAAAAAATGTATGTGGCCTTTTTGTGCAGAAAATTGGCTTGGGTCTGTGCTGGAAATTTACAAAGATTTGCATCCTCAGCAGTTGAATCACATGAGACTAGAGTAGACCTCTTGCCCTGTTGTTGTGCTTTTGACCATTTGCCTTGGGTCCTGAGCAAGGAGAAAGGTGGAATATCAATTAAACAAGTGGACAATTTTTCTCCAAGCCAACCAACAAAAAACCTTATGCACATTTCTCACGTCAAATAAATCCTGAACTGCAAAGATTCTTGACTCCACTCAAAGTCTCAACTAGAGGAGACCCACTCAAACAACTGGATTTTTTAACACATTGATTCACCATGCAGCAGTTGAGTCAATTTGCCTATTTTAACTGGGACTAGACCCAGAGGAAGACGGGATGAAAATGGGAGGAAGAAATGTCACTAAGTTGACACCATATTATTGCCAGCAGAAAATAGCAAAGACTTGGAATGGCTACTCATGAAACTTAAGGAACAAAATGCCAAAGCAGGGTTACCGCTGAATATTAAGACCAAAATAAAATGATTGCACAAGATTGACATAACTTTAAAATGGGTGGCGAAGACACTGAAATCGTTAATCATTTTCTGTATCTTGGCTCAGTCATCCGTCAAAATGGAGACCGTAGTCCAGAAATCAGAAGGAGGCTGAGATTTGGAAGGGCAGCTACAAAAGAAGTAGGTAAGACCCTTAACTGTAAAGATACGTCAGTAAATATTAAAGTATAAATAATTAATGCAGGCCATAGTATTTCTGATGTCAAGGTATGGACACAAAAGCTGGACAGTTAAAGTGGTGTCAAGCTGCTTTAATTCTGCAGTGTGGATAGAACCAAAGGCAGTGGCCTATCTATGTCTCTGTCTGTCCGTCCGTCCGTCCATTCTGTCTGTCTGTCTGTCTGTCTATCTATCTTGCACTCAAGCTGAGAATATTTAGCTCCATTCTTCCTTCTTTAAGGGAGTCATGCTGGTTGGGGATAATGGGAGTTGTAATTCAATACGATAGGAGAATTGGAGAAATGTTATGGTTAAAGCCTTTGCCCAGCAAGTTATCTTCTGGTTCAGTCATGCTTCCAAACATTTTCTATTTTATCTTATTTTATTGCATTGTTGAACTAATGGTGACTCCTGGCCTTTGGAAAACCATTCGCCACCCCTGCAATATACTGCATTTTAAGGCTGCAGAGAAGAACTAAAGCTACACAGGCGCACAGATAAGATTGTTTGCTAGCCGGGTCTCCTATAAACATTCCCACATCCTTACAGCAGCGCAGCCAAGAGCCATGTCCTGAAGGCGACAGCGGCAATGCTTCAGCAAAAAATTAAATACATCTCAATAGCATTATTTCCTCAACCCCTGACTCAATATTGTTATCCACTTTAATAACACGTCCCGGCGTTTCTATAGGAAAGAGGAAAAACCTTTTAAGGGCAGTCTGAGACGTGATATACTGACCTATTTTTAAATGTTGCATTCTTGGATGTTCCATGCCGCATCTTCATATTAATTACATATTTTATGCTTCACCTAAGATGCTAATTCTTATCTAAAAACACTTTCATTTGCAGAAAGGGTATGTTCTCAAAAAAAGGTGCCTTCATACTGCACCCTCGGTTTGTGCGCCAGAAAAGTCCCCAGAAATGAAAAGCCAAAGAAAGAGGAAACATAAATCGTCGTCTCACCAAACTGTGAGCTTGAAGTTCAGGAACTTATTAACAGGTCTTTGGAATGATTAAACTACCTGTGATGCAAAAACACCCATAATTTTAAACAGTATAAAATAATTTGGAGAGGTGTAGTGGTTCAAGTGTTGGACTTCAACTCTGGAAATCAGGGTTTGAATCCCAGCTTGGCAATGGAAACCCATTTGGTGAGCTTGGTTGAGTCACTCTTTCTCAGCCTCAGAGGACTGCAAAGGTAATCCCTTATGACCAAATCTTGCCAAGAAAACCATATGATAGAGCCACTTTGGGGTTGCCGCAAGTAAAAAATTAGGGATTTCCCATGGTCCGCAGATACCAGGGACTACCAAAAAGACAAACACAACGGGTCAGGGAGCAAATCGAGGCTGAACTTTCCCTAGCAGGAAAAGTGACTAAACTAAGGCAATTGTACTTTGGATGTACTACAAGGTAACATGACTCATTGGGAAAGTTGTCATAATGCTGGGAAAAGTGGAAGGTAGGAGGAGAAGAGGATGACTGCATGGCATGTGGATTGATTGTCGATGTATCCAGACTGCAGAATTAAAGCAGTTTCACCCCACTTTAACTGCCGCCTTGAATCCCACTTTGGGAGAAAGGTGGGAATGGATATAAATCTAATAACTAAATAAATAAACTGCCTACAGAATAATACAGAGGTGTCTGGTGAGGCATTCATCCTGATCTGTCACAGAGCTCTAGTGCCTCACCAAAGTTCAAATCCCAAAACTGTGTAGGATACAGTCATGGCGCTTAAAGTGGTGTCAAACTGCTTCTGCAGTGTGACAAGGTCCTGAGTTTGCAATACCAGAGTAGGATTGTTGATGACCAGAGTTCATGGAGGTCTTGCATTAAGAGATATGCCACATGTTGAAGCTGACTTGATGGTGCATCATAGCAACTTCTCTTGACCGTATCTGGTCAATACTACTTTTCCAGTTTACCCCATCTCTCCAGTTCCAAGCTACTGGGGTTGGGCTGCTAGACTGATAACCACAGGATTGGCTTGGTTTTACAGCCATCCATCCCAACACTGCTCTAGTTTGTACACAAACTACCCAGGTGCTGGACTCCATTCCCAGCAAAGAGATTCAATGTTCCCCCCCACAACGGTCCCACCTACCCATCCCTTGCAAGCCACCACTACAAAAGATCACAGACATGGAAATGCCAACAGCCTCTATGTTACTAACATTTACAGAACATTTGTTCTATGCTTACTGCAATGGCTGCAGATGATGTGCATTTCATCCCCAGTTTGATGAAAATCTAAGTTCTGGTTTCTGAACAAACCAGAATTAGAGCAAAGTCAGCTTCAACATACGGCATACTTCTGAATGTGAGACCTCCATGAACTCTGGTCACCAACAACCCTACTTAGATATTGCAAACCCTGGACCTTATCACAGGGTAGTATCCACACTGCAGAATTAAAGCAGTTTGACACCGCTTTACCAGCCATGACACTATCCTACAGAATCCTAAGATTTGTACTTTGGGCATTCAGTATCCGCTGCAGTTTAGTCCCACTAAAATAAAATTCATGGAGATTAAAATTCATGGATGCTCAAGTCCCATTAAATACATCGGAGAGGTCAAATGGTGTCCTGTATATCAAATAGCCAAAATCAAGGTTTGCTTTGGGGAATTTATATTTGGAAAAGGTGGGCCAAGTGTTAAATCTCACGTTTTGGAAATCCTCTTGTTAGTTGCCTGGTTTAAAATCAGGAAAAACTAGTTTTTCTCAGGAAACCACTAACGCCGTGCGAGTGTGCGATATCATAGCACACCCGCCTTGTGCGTGAGAGACTGTGACTCTGGCCAGACTTATGTCAAACACAAGCCAAGTACAGTGCCATGAAAGGATGTTTTGTTAAAAGCCGAAAGTTGGTGTTCTGGTGAAATTGCATGTTTTTCAGGACATGAAGGCCTAGGAGGAAGGAATGACAAGAAAGCTCATAAAAATAAGAGAACTGGGACATTGTACTGAAATATAGCCAGACCCGTCTGCGAAAAGGCAGCTGGGTGGGAGAATTTGCCTCCGACCGCGGTATTTTCCTATCGGCTCATTTAGTTATCTCTTCCTCCCTGAAACGCAGACTTCTCCTTATCAGATGGAAACTAAACATTTGTTTTTCACGGGGCTCTTTGGAAAGGCTGCTTCTGACATTACTGGGGCATGCAAAAAGGGGAAGAAAATATATTCCTTCCTCACACTAAAGAATGCCTCTCTGGAAGGGAGCGTGGAAAAATGCCTCTTCAACCAAATTTATGGAGACAAAGCAGGCCTGGTCACTGTCTTTTGTTTAAAGAGATATTCCCAGTTTGACAGGAATTTTCAAACGGGAATTTTCAAACTTCCTAACGTTTGCAAAACCTCCTTCATTGGGCCACGCATCCTGACGCACAATGCAAAAGTGGTCTCTTACAGCTCCTTCAATTCTGAGTGGTGGTTTTACAGATCTAAAGGAAACTACTGTATATACTCATGTATAAGTCTATAAATTTTAGTCAAAAATTGACCCCCCCCCAAAAAAAATTCTCTTGCTACCCATGGGTCAATATAGGTAATGTAAGTACTGTACAGTGCACCCACATCATACGCGGGCGCGCCATACACAGCTTTCAGCTTATGCTGAAAGTCACGTACTGGAAGAGGTAATGGTGCGCATGCCCATGACCTGCACGCCGCACCGCAGGCATGAGCCCCACTGCTTTAAATGGGGCTTGAGCATACATGGTATTTCCCTTATAAAGGGGGTCCAGAATGGATCCCCCACATAAGGAAAGAGCGCACTGCATTTTAACATTGATTAAATGTATATTGCATCATCCTTTAAATCCTTTGTTACATGCCCCTAGATTTTGCCCTCGATTTATCCACGGGTCATATAAAAATCCATAATTTTGACCCCAAAACTTGCCCTCGACTTAAACATAAGGTCGACTTATATATGGCATTTGTTCAGAAACTCAAGAGATACAACTGTCTTTTCCATCCCTAATTGTTACACCCTGCAGCTGGTCTTTGCTGCTGTTTGTGTTTATAACTGTTTGTCTTTACACTCGGCTATAAGTCGACCTCTTGTATAAGTCAAGGGCAAGTTTTGGGGACAAAATTGTGGATTTTGATATGGCCCATGGATAAGTTGAGGGTAAGATTTATGCACGCAATACAAAGGATGTAAAGGACAAAGTTTACTGTCTTCATACAAAAATGTCTTATCAAGATCCTTCTAAGCCCAATTCCTCTTGGTGCTCTTTGGAGGAGAAGCACCAAAGAGGTGCCAGCACTGCCATTTTCCCATCAAAGCATCCAAAAAGGCCAGAAATGGCATCATGGTGGAAAGAGTAGATAGGGTTGATGCTTATTTTGGGGTGTTCCCAGAATGAACTAAGCTCTTACCTTTTGCCATTCTACTCAGAGGAGGAGAAGAGTTAAAATACACTACAACTGGTCCTTGTTATCCGCTGGGGTTTGGTTCCAGGACCCTCCGTGGATAACAAAATCTGTGGATGCTCAATTCCCATTAAAGACAATGGCATAGCAAAATGGTATCCATTATATCAAATGGCAAAATCAAGGTTTGCTATTTGGAATTTACTATGTTTTTGGAATATTTTCAATCAGTGGATGCTTGAATCTGTGGATAAAAAACCCATGGATAAAGAGGGCTGACTGTACTTACATTGACCCATGGATAAGTCAACCCATCTTTTTGGGGTCAAATTTCTGACTACAAAAATTCTAGACTTATATATGAATATATACTGTATAATTAATTTGTGCAAGACTGCTAACAAAAACATGCATCTCTCTTCAGCTTTCCTGTTCTTGGGATGAGACCACAAGTGGGAAATCGCTTTTCTGTTTTGTTTTTCATTTTCCAACTTTAAAGAAAGAAATGCACATAGCTCAATAGGCCTATCTATGAAGAATGCGCATGAACAGACCTTAGTACATGGGGGGGGGGATAAGTCCAGAATTGCAAATGTTTTAGAAGTGCAAAGGGCGAGCCTTAAGAAAAGTGCTACCAACATACATGATAACGGTTTTTTAAAAATCCTAATTATGGATTAAGGAACAGAAAAACAAAAGTGAAGGTGGGATTCAGAGACACGCAATGAAAGCAAGACGGGGAGGAATCCACAGCCGCAGGGGGGCAAATTAAAGAGACGGGGCTGGATGATAACATCTCGGTGCCAAAGAGGAGTGTATCTGCTCCTGTGCAATTTCTCCAGTATATTAAACACAATTCATTCTTATGCAACCAACCGCCTTCTACAGCTGTCAAGGTCACCCAGACCTCATTTGCTCTGCTGCAGAAAATGCGGCGGCATGAGTTTTCACTTCACAAAGTGGATGTTGCGGGTTTTTCCATGAATTTGCTCCAGTTTGAACCCCCCAAAGCTCACTACAGCTCCTGTTCAAAGCCTGTTGTGCCTTCACTCTCTCTTGTAACCTCAGGAAACCAATTACATTTGTCCCTCCATATTTGCTAGGGTTAGGGGCACAAGACCCCCATGAATATGGAAAAACCACAAATAACAAAAAAAAACCATGTTTTTACCATAGAGGACACCTCTCTAGGGATCTTGAGGTCCTCCACTGCAACTCTATGGTCAACATCTGACAGACATTGACCACAGTGTTCTGCTGGAGCTACCAATGCTTAGTAGAGTGTCCTCTCTAGGAATCTCTAGGTCCTTCAGGGCAACTCTGTGGTCAACGTCCGACAGACATTGACCATAGAACTGCGCTGGAGGAGCTACAAAGGCCTAATAAGAGTATTCTCTCTAGGAACCTCTAGGTCTTTCAGTGCAACTTTCTTTATAGCTGACCATAGAGTTGCACTGGGGGACCTAGATATTCCTAGAGAGAACATATTAATCAAATCCGTGAATAATCAAAGCCACAAATAGGGAGGGATGAGTGTACTGTTGTAATGAGCCTTCGCATTGACTCTTATGCGCACCTTATCTTAAGGCTTTCTTGGCAGGATTTGTTTAGAAGAGGCTTGCCAGGGCCTTCTACTGGGGCTGAGAGAATGTGACTTGCCCAAGGTGAGTGGAGAGTTTGAGTCCTGGTCTCCCAGGGTCTTAGTCCAGCAATGAAACCACTACATCATATTGGTTCATGCCGCATTTTCTTGGCCATACGTCTTCAGAGGAGGTTCATCATTACCTTCCTCTGAGGCTGAGACAATGTGATTTGCTTAAGGTCCAGTGGATTCCCACTGCTGAATTGTGATTCAAACCCTGGTCTCCTGACTTCATGGGCTAAATACATTGGCTCCCTCTTGGCAAGAGGTCTGGACGATGTAGGGTCCAGTCCCCGATTCTAGTACGAATGGTCTGGACAATGTCCAGACCATTCAGCACCAAACTCAGAGTATAGCACCGCTAACTTGGGTTTTAAAAAAACATACCATTTGTTCTGAGTAAATTGTGGAATAAAACTCTTAAGCCTTGCTTTCCCTGTATTTGTGCTGCTTTATATATCCAAAGTCACATCCAGGTTAGTCTCTGAACCTTGTGCAGAGCTTGGAAAAGTTCCTTTTTGATGACATTTCCCAGCTAGAGAAGACAGCTGAGAAAAATCATTTTTTTAAAAAGGAATTTTTCCAAGATCTGGTCCTGTGCCACCTTAAAGACGAACCAACATCACTGTGGCTTAAACATGTGGCCTTAAGATGCTACCGGACCTTTTCCTTGTTTAATTTAGTGCCTGTTTCTGAATTTTTAATTTGATATCATCTGCCAGCGATGATCTGTTGAGATGCAACTCACCTTCAAACCCCGTTTGCTTGGCTAATCAAGCAAGAGATAAACAGCAGCATGTATGCATACAAATATATAGGAAGCGGCATATTGCATTAAAACTGTTTTCACACACAGTAAAATAATACTTGCAAATAATTACCGGATGAGGCGAGAAGGAAGCCAGACTCTCTAATTTGGGCAGAGCCTTCTTTGCAATTGCCTGCAATAAATGCACCAAATAGAGCATCCAACTGTCCGCCAGGTCTTGTGCAAAACTCAGCAGCCATCCAAGGAGGTCTCAATACTACTACTACTACTACTACTAATAATAATAACAACAACAACCACAGCTACCAGCAGAATTCTGTTGGATTAATGTTTTCATAAATGAACTTACATCTGTAGGAATTAGAATTGGACAGTTCTATAATGTCCGTTCCCGGTAAGGGTTTGCTGTGTAGGACACTCTTATCGATGCCTTTACACCTCTGCGCAATTCACTAATATGTTTTTTTGTCACCCGTACTACATAGCTAAGGGTATGGAAAGTTGTGTAACTTAGGGTGCATCTACATTGCAGAAATATTGCAGTTGGATGCCACTTTAACTGCCATGACTCAGTGTCATGGAATCCTGGGATCTGTAGTTTTGTGAGCCTTCTCCGCCCGAGAGCTCTGGGGCCACAACAAACTACAAATCCCAGGATTACACAGGATGCAGCCATGGCAGTTAAAGTGGTGCCAAATTGCATTATTCCTGCAGTGCAGATGCCGCCTAAGACCATTCAGGGAATATCCTCAAGCCAAAGCATGGAAGCTATATAAGGAAAGGTGTGGCCAGGGGTGCAGTCACAAAAAGGAGGACAGGAATGAGGGCACTGCTCCTCCAGTGTGACTTATGCCCCTCTGCATGAAATTTTCCATTATGCCTCCAAATTCCAAAGCGCTGGAGTAAATGTCAGCTCAGCGTTTAGCAAGACACAGTGGAGGCATCCAAAGAAAAGAGGCAGGCAAAGGTCCCAGAGGGATGAGAACACAGCAAATGGATGGCTTCTAGTTGGAATGGTTTTCAGTGACTCATTCCTTGCAAGGCTGGACATTTAGGAGCAGAAGAGATTTTTAATTTGCAATTCATTTTTAATTTTGGTACCCTCTGGGTGTGTCTAATGACCATCCCAACTCTACCCTCTGCAAGCTGAACCTTAGTTTGGGAGAAAAGCAGGATATGAATCCAATAAATAAATACAATAAAGTAAAATAAATAAGCTGCTGAGACATTGGCAAACGAAAGGACAGTCCAGGCACTGTCTGGGATCAAATGCATGTTTAAAAGCCTATAAAGAAGTCCTCCTCCTTGCTCAGCCAGTCCTATAGTAAATTTGTAAAACCGTAAGAAAACCATCATCATCATCATCATCATCTCCAAGACGTCTCATTATGCCTATGCAAACCTTCCAAAATCTGAAAACCCCAAAATACAAAACACTTCTGGTCCTAATCATGTTGGATAAGCTCAGCCTGTTAACATCCAAAATTTGGGGAGTGCTGTTCTTTGGACAACAGCTCCCAGAATCCCTGAGTGGCATACCCTCCAACATTTCACTGCCAAAAACCAGGACACATGGGGTCAAGCCACACCAGAGTGCAGTCAAGATGGGAAATAAATCCTTGAAATAAATAAATAAATAAATAATGAAAAACAGCATTTCCAAGTTCCTGGGGGTCATTCACCTTCCCACTCCCGAAAATATAGGTGTCGTTCAACTCCAGAGAAGAAGGCGAAGAGCACCAGACTAACATATTCTGAGAAGAGAACAGCTACCTCTCCATCTCTATATATTCCACCCATGGAAGTTTCCAAAAACTTTCCACATAGAGATGTAAGGAGTGGACATTCCTCTGGGATCAGGTGGGTGGGAAGCTCTTTTCCCAGTTGCAAGAGGGAACAAAACTGCAGTAGGCGAATGGAGATTTACTCTCTAAAAACCCCGGCCTAGGACAATTTATGGAGATGGGGCTTGAAGGGTTACTCCAGGAGGTCACAGATTTCCAATTAGAGTCAGAAGATTCCATCTCTCACACTTCCACTTTCCTTCTTTCCTTCCCTTCTTTCACACGCATGCATTCAAGGGATTTAAAAACAACAACAACCCTAGTTATTCAACACAGCTAGCTCTTCCCCCACAGCTCTCCTTCAGACGAATCTGGCTGCATCTATTCAGATACAGTGCCGATAAAAGAAAACCCTGTGGTCCTTCCACGTTCACTGGGGTTGGCAGAGATAGCTGCACCTTTGTTTTCTGATGGTTCAGTGTACACAAACTTTGTTTCATGCACAAAGAATAAGAATACTGTATAAAACTGCATTCTAGCTGTGTGTATAATGTGTATAGTGGGCCCTTGGTATCCACTGGGGTTTGGTTCCAGTATTTCTTGTGGATACCAAAATCCGTGGATGCTCAAGTCCCATTACAATGGATGGTAAAATTGTGTCCCTTATGCAAAATGGCAAAAACAAGGTTTGCTTTCGGAATTCATATTTATATTTCAAGTTGTGGATGCTTGAATCCATGGATAAAGAATCCATGGCTATGGGAGGGCCAACAGTATATGAAACATAAATGAATTTTCTGTTCCAAGATGTCTCATTATGTACAGTCCTCCCTCCGTTCTCACAGTCTTTGGACTCGCATCCTTTCCTTATGCGCGAGGGACTAACAGAGGGAGAATGAATGGGGTGTGTGTCCCCGGTGCACACCTGTGCACTCCCATGCGCCCATGCCTATATTCAAGCCAATGGGGTTTGAATGTATCTGAAAGTCCATTTTTGGAGTGGATCCCCCACGAAAAAGGAGGGGCGACAGTACTGTATATGCAAACCTTCCAAATCTGACAAAGTCCAAAATCCAAAATCCAAACCACTTTAGGCTACAGTCATTTTGGATAAGAGATGCTCAGCCTGTAATGCTGCACCGGCAGAGTCTACCTTGATATGAGTTAGCAAACACTTTTCGGGTGTTCTTAACTCTGTGACGCATAATAGGGTCTGGGCTGGACAAGCTTTGCAGAAGATGCAGCCTCCAAAAACCACTGTCTTCCGGGATTTGCACAAAGGAGATTAAAATATCGCTCGGATAGACGCATGCCGCTGTCTGTGTTCATGTTAAATTCCTCTCCTCCTCACACGTCTTTGTTAAACATCAGGCCCCATGATGGGGACCTCGGTAATCTAAAAAGCTCAGCGCCACGCGGAGAATGAGGAGCTGAATCTAATTTGCGCTCACCAGAGAGAACAATTTCGATTCCTTACAAAGCATTTGATCCGCCTTAATATCCAAAGGGAAGGGCCAGAACCCTTGCTAATTACACGCCTCCCTTTTATGTGGCCAAGAATGTGCAAATCACAATTTTCTGGCTTCCAAAGGAACAGCGCACCTGATGCCTGGCCAATGTTTGCTGTCGCATGAGGGCCAAAATTCCCACAACAAATAGTGAACTAGCCAGAAGGAACCTTTATTTTCATGTATTACGATACAGAGAGAGTCAGCATGGTGTAGTAGTTTCGGTTATAGACTACGACTTTGGAAGCCAGGAATTCGAATCCCAGCTCAGCCATGAAACCCATTGGACAAGTCACACACTCTCAGCCTCAGATGGGTGGGATTGGGGATATGGGATTGTATATCAGTTTTAACTTGTAATCCGCCTCGATTGTCACCAACAGAGAGGTGGGGTATAAATAAAAGTTTTATTATTATTTACTTAATAATAACCTCCTCTGAATAAACCATGCCAAGAAAAAAAAACCCCAATAGGTTCACCTTAGAAACAACTTGAAGGCAAACAACAACAACACAACAACAACACAATGTCAAGGTTTCTAATTTCTAATTTTAATTTTTAGGCATGATTTATGTTTTCACCGATTGATTGATTTATCTTTTATTTTGTAGACTTTTAACCAGGTGGATTTTTTCAACCTGTTGCAAACTGCCTTGAGTCCTAGGATGGACGAAAGGCCCAATATTACCATCACCACCACCATCATCTGAAGGATGAAAAATCCACCCAGTTGTATGTGTTTGGGACTGTATCGATGCTTTCCTAAAACACAAAATTGCATTTCAAACTTTATGTCCACCTTCGAAGAGTGGAACTATATCTCTCCGTTCGCTTTGCCAAAGGTTGCAAATTTAAACTGACTTTATTCAAAAGGAAGCTGCACTGGACACAACGTTTCCTCCACAGACACACTATTCTTTCCTCCTCCTTTTCCATACTGCAAAGCCTTGTTTTAAAAAAGAGCAATTGTGCAAAACATTAAATGCAAAAAAGGAAAGGAAGAAAAAAAAAGAGAAGCGGTAATTTAAAAATGAATCATCAAAGATTCTTGCACCAAGTCCACACCCCAAACCCATGTGATCCTCCATAGCTTCTGAATACAAATTGTTCTCGTCTCTCTCTCTCTCTCTCTCTCAACCAGGATCTTTGCCATCTACAAGCAAAGGGCGTGTTAAAGCGAAGGAGGGAGGGCATGAAATCCAAGCCATCTCACTTGCAAGGCCTCTGTTTTCCAAATGATTTCACAGATCAGAGGCGATCTGCAAGAGCCCTAAGGAACGCACCACACCAAAGGGTCAGATCCATCCCTGCCTGACAGAGAATTAAGACTCACAAGGGCCGTTGCATGGAAAAACACAACTACGTTTGACCCAAACATTAGGAAGAGGAAGTTTGGAAAAAGAAAAACCCAGGAGAAGGTATGAGGCTCTTGTGTTCAAAACAAGAGTGAAACCCCAACATTTCCTGCTGCCGCTCGCTTTTTCTTCCGCCGCCGCCCTCAACAACTCAACAGAAACTACTATATTGTGTGTGTGTGTGTTTAAAATTGTTTTTAATAGCCCCAATCTGCCCGGCACAAAATCCAGAGGAATGCGATTTCAGTTTCGGGAGACAGAGTCACTTCAGAGAAGGATGTTAAAGTGGGGTTTTCAATGCAGGAAGAAGAGCCCCCCCACACACCCCCAAAAAAATTCAGTGCCAAATCTGGAATTGTGCAAGGCAACTGTACAGACCCAGCACTGAAGCATCAGCTTGCATCCATGTGCAACACTGTGCACGAGAAGCTGCCATTTTGCGCATGATGTACCCAACGCTTCCCTGAACCTTTTCTCCCACACAAGGACATCAATTTGTTTCGAGAAAGTTTACTGTATATATACTCATGTGTAAGTCTAGAAATTTTAGTCAAAAAGATGCCCTGAAAAACCTGAGTCGACTAATCAATGTATGTACTATACTTTAACTCTTGTTTAAAAAAGGAACCATGCGCTGGTGAAAAGCAAGAGCATAATATGTCCTGGAAGCATTGACCTTCTCATCCATCCAGACTTTAATATGAGCACAGTTATATGTCTGCTGGAATTTTGCAAGTTGTTTGGCATTGTTTTCCTTGCTTCGTCCTTTAGATCCTTTCTCACATTCCCCCAAGTTTGACCCTTGACTTATCCACGGGTCCTATAAAAATCCATAATTTTGGCCCTGAAACCTACTCTTGACTTATACATGCGCTCGACTTATAGTTGAGTGTATATGGTATATTGCAACCTATTTTATAAAGCAGTGCCGTTGCAGTTTTGAGATAAGGAAGGGTAAGAAAGAGAAAAGAACGTCTGGCTTTAAACCAGCCTTGCACACTAAAATCTGGATGCAAGAGAGGAAAAAACGACAAACATAGGCTCCTACCTCATCTATCTAAACTCTGGCTGTGCTCCGTAAAAGCAGCCGTTGTTCAGAAGTCAGTGTCTCCATGTCAGGAACCCTCTTTCCTGGCCATGTTTGCTGTGTCACGGCCCTTGCCGTCTCCAAAAAGATGCGTTCAGGGCGGTGAGGTTGTGCAATTGTCAGGTTTTTTTTGTTGGTTTGGTTGTTGTTTTGGTTCGTCTTATTATCCCGTCACACCAAGAACAATAAGCAGCAGTCAGCAAAGGGGGGATAAAATAAAAAAAAGGCCGCCGCGCCTGCCAGGAGCACGGCCAAAACTCCCAACTCGTTCTCCTTTAAAAAAGGAGAGAGAGAGAGAGAAAGCAAGGGAGCGAAAGAGCAAAAGAGAACGCCCTCTTTTCGGACGGCTGCCAAACAGCCCTTGATCATGAGGCTGTTTTCAGAAGTGAACAGAGATCTTATTGACACAGCTTATGGCCTTCTGCAAGACATTGGACAAGAGATCAGATCTCTCTCTCTCACACACACACACACAAATACACACACAAACACATACACACAGAGAGCCTTGGTTTAGGCACCGAAGAGACGCTGCGCATGAAGCAGCCGGACGCCATGGGCAAGAAGAAGCATGTGCTGTTCTCAGAAGAGAAAAGAAAGGGGAAAAGGACTTGGGGGCATATTGGCAGGCAAAGTGGGATACAAAATAAGTAAATAAACAAATAATAATAATAACAACATTAATAATAACAGGCAGATTAGCGCAAGAAATGAGTCTTCTACTAGAGGAGGGGGGACAGGGGCGATGGTATCAATCAATTTTGGTATCGGTATCAATAGAGGTATCAGTAGAGGGGGGAGGCAAGTCTAATGGATCTAATGGATCTAACCTACTCTGGAAAGGCCTGCTGGAAGAGACCCGCCTTAATAGCCTTGTAAACTAAGGAAACAAGGGGTCTTCATTAATCTGGCAAGGCATGTACAGTATATGTTAATTTTTAATACCATGATGCATTTTATTTTAAACTGTTTTAAAAAGAGAAACTCTTCTATTCTGCTGCCGGACTGCAAAGATAGATAGATAGATAGATAGATAGATAGATAGATAGATGTGTTTTCTAAAGACTCGGTTGTATTCTGTTGTCATGTTGCATGCAGATCCAAGGGAGAAAGTTGCTTAATCGGTGTAGAAGGAAACATTTCCCCCCAAAACCTAAACTAGACTTGTCCGTATATGTCTTGAAGCTTGTTCACAGCAGCCAGGGATTTCTTGGGAAGGTATGTTCAGAGGTGGTTTGCCATTGCTATCCTCTGAGGCTGAGAAAGTGCGCCTTGCCCAGGGTCATTCAATGGGTTTCCATGGCTGAGCTGGGATTGGGACCCTGGACCTTTGGAGGAATCCTACTGACCCACTCTCTCAGCCTAAAAGGTAAGCCATGGCAACCTTGTCTCCTGGAGAAACACAGCATTAAACCCAAGTTTTTCTGAAGTAGTAACTCCAAATGTGGCACTATGTTTTCAAGCTATGGTTTCCAGCAGTCCCCAAGCAGCACAAGCGTGGGTCACCAAGGAATGCTGGGACTTACTATCCTCTGCTATGGAAAGATCAGCCTGCCCTTGCAAATATCTTGAGCAATTGATTCGGAAGCAAACGGGGCTGAAGCAAGAGAAAGGGCAGAATGTTGTTTGCTATGCGCCAGCATGAAGAAGAGAGAAGCAAACACACCGCACAGCAAAAAGTGCAAGCTTCAGAAAGGTTAATTGCCAACACTGAAAAGCCATTCATTCCCAAATTGGGAGCTGCACAGAATCCAAAACAGGCGCTGGAGAATCGCATTTTACTATTATGCTTAGTCAAATCCTGATTTGCAGCATAGCTTTTGTATTTCTTTCCTCCAGTTTTTAGACAGTCTTGGTAGTTTGAAAATAAACCTGGTTCTCCGGGCAGTGACCCCTTGCATGCTGTTCAAGGGTAGCTGTTTGATACCACTTTAAATGCCATGGCTGCATCTTACAGATTCCTGGGATTGGTAGTCTGGTGAGGCACTAACTTTCCCAAGCTTCTTGCTGTTGTCTTCAAGTCATTTCTGATTTAAGGCAATCCCATGGAGTTTCCTTGCTAAGTTTCTGTAGAGTGGGTTTGCCACCTTGGCCTTCCTTTGAGGCAGAGCTTGTGTGAGGTCATACAATGGGTTTCCATGGCGGAGGATGGATCACACAGTGGGTTTCTATGGTGGAGCATGGATCCAAATCCTGGCCTCCCAAAGTCCTAGTCCAATGCTCAAACCACAAAGCCACACTGGCTCTTGGGAAGAGAAGTCTAAATACTACATGAAACCATAAATCCCAGGAAACTATAAATCTCAGGGTTCTCTTGGATGGAGACGTGGCCATTAGAAGGGGGATCAAAACATAATAATTATGTAACGTAAGACAGTCTATAGTTCCTGGTGGTTCATCTTGAGTTGCAGCCCTATAATAATCTAAGATCATGTTTTTAAACTTTTGTATGTTTTTAATCTTAATTTTATACTGTTTTAACTAGGTTATTTTGATTTTAAAAAAATTCTTTTTAAAGTGTCTTTATCTTGTGAGCCACCTTAGGTCCCTTTTTTGAGGGGAAAGGTGGCATAAACAAACAAACAAACTTCCATGCCATGTGTGGCTCTTGGACGCATCAGAAGAATCATTACAGCCAACACTGGGGAAAACAGAAATGTCATCCCTTCCAAGAGGGGGAACATAAAATGTAAAGAACGTTTCTACAGATCAAGACCTTCTCCAGGTCTGGAAGGCATATGGAAGGTACTCCTGCAACACCGTTTGGCTCTTGCCAACTCAGGCTCCAGCATCTGCATCTTTGCAGCCTGTCTGGATGTAATGCGGCGGGTGGCCGTCTGTTCATCCCAGCCGCTGGAGCCCCAAATGCCAAACCGCAGAGCCAAAGGACAGCTCAAGGAGAGGGAGAGCTAGAGTTTTGTCTGCCCCGGTCTGCACCATCAGGCAGCATTGCCGTCGTCGGGCATCCTCTGCCCCTGGGAAACTGCAGTGCTGGCCCTCAGCAATGCCAGACTCAGGAGAAAACTAACACCAGTGCAATTGCTAAGATCTGCAGTTTTCAGGAGCCCTATAGACTAGAAAGGAGAACTCAGCTGAACTTCCACGTGATGCGGAGGGCAGCAAGTTCATGCCGGGGCTGTCCAAACTTTTACTTTCAAACACGCTGCCACTGATATCACCATGCAGGCGGTTGCATTTGGCCTGCCTGAAAACAACTGCAAAGTCAAGCTGGAGTGAGGGCAGTAAGCCAAGTGAGAGTGAGGGCAGTCCTTCTCGCCCTTGATCCTTACTAGCATTTACATTTCCATACCATTTCACAATGAACTCAGCACTTTCTCAGCGGTTTACAATCTGCAAGCCAATTGCCTCAAAACAAGCCAGGGACTCATTTTACTGACCGACGAAAGGAGAGAAGGCTGAGTCAGCCTTGGAGCCCTCCAGGATCGAACTCGCAACCTTGTGGCTGCAGCACCGGCATTTAACCACTGCATCTCTGGCAAACATTTCTGCCTCTGTATCACAGAGCCTCCTCCAAATGGCCAGATGCATGTGTGTTTGTGTGTGCGCCTGACACAACTACAAAGCCAAGCAAGAGTGAGGGCAGTCTTTCTTGCCCTTGATCCTAACTGGCAAATGTTGCTGCCTCTATTTCACAGAGCCTCCTTCCAATGGCAAGATATATGTGTGCTTGTGTGTGT
>NC_056528.1:32053937-32068793 GCF_019175285.1 Sceloporus undulatus
TGACTTTGAAGGTTTTTGAAGCCAAGGGTGGCCGGAGGGCCTTTGCCTTGCAAACCCTTCCTTGGGCCAGTTGCAATGGAGCTGGAGGCCACAAATGAATGGGGGAAATTGGGGTCTTTTTTGGGGTGAGGGATATTAGGATGGCTTCCCCTCCCCTTCTTGTGCATGCTTCATACTTGGCCCCCATTCCCCCCCCATTTTCTTTCAATGTCTATCTCTATATATCTTTCTTTGGTGATTCATTGCAAAGGAGTTGTTGGAAAGCTTCAGGGCCCCAAACTGTCGCCTACCTGGCAGCCAGGTTTATATATAATATAGCGAGAGTGTGTGTGTGTGTATACACACCTGGCTGCCAGGTAGATGACAACTCAGACCCTGAAGCTTTCCAACAACTCCTTGCAACTGAATGAAAAGCTGATTGGAAAGCTTCAGGGCCTGAGTTTCGTCTACTGGCAGTCAGATGTTTTACACACACACACAACACACTGTGCATGTATGTATGTGATCCCTCCCTCTATCTGTCTACCTATTAATTTTTCTCTCCCTTCTCCTGTCCCCTCTATCTATCATCTATCTATCTATCTATCTATCTTCATCTCTCCCTCTCCCTCTCTCTCTCTACTATATCTATATGCTATATATCCATCCCTTCTCTCTCTCTCTCTCCCTCCCTATCTATCTTTCTCTATATTCCCTCCCTCTCCTCCCCCTCCCTAGCTCTCTGTCTCTTTCTCTCTCCATATATATCTTATCTTTGTCTTTCTCTCCTCATTCTCTCCCCCCTCTGTCTTCATGTCTCTATCTATCTATCTATCTTATTTCTATCATTATCTATCTATTATCATCTCTGTTGTCTGTCTGATTGTCTGTGTGCCCATAGCTCCACCAACCCCCTCCAAACTTGCATTACCTGACCCTGTAGATGGAAAGTCTTCTTTTTTGGAGGGGTGGGGTGGGGCCTTAGAGCAGATCTATCTCTCTCTCTCTCTCTCTCTCTCTTCCGGCCCCAGCAGCCCACCTGCCAAACACAACATGCGCATTGAGGGGCTCCTGCCAGCGCCGCACTCTACCTGCCTGGAAACAAAGAGAAGCTGGCCAGACCAAGTCCCCAATTCCCCATTCCTAGCATGCATCCACACTGCAGAAATAACCTGCTTTGACAACCACTTTAACAGCCAGGCTCCATGCGAAGGAAATCTGGGGAGGCAGTTGGTTGCGGCCTCTGGGAGTTGTTCCTGTGTGCCTCAAGTCCTTTCCGACTTAGGAGACCTTATGGCCAACCTCTCCTGGGGTTTTCTTGGCAAGTTTCTTCAAAGGGGGATTGCTGTGGCACTCTGAGGCTGAGAGATGGACTTCTTGCCCAAAGTCACACAGTGGGTTCCATGGCCGGACGGGATTCGAACCTGGCATCCCAGGCTCCTGGGCCAGTGCTCAAACCACTGTCCATGCTGACCTCATTTGTTGTTGTGTGCCTTCAAGTCATTGGGCAACCCGATCATTCCCAGAATTGCATAGCCTTATAGCCATGGCAGTTAAAGCGGCATCCACCGGGTTAATTTTGCCATGCGGATGCAGCCTCGTCCCTCTCTTTTTAGGCACCGAGTTTAACCTGGTCAGTTGTTGAGCCATCTTTTCTTTAGCTCCCTTCAGTGTCTGAGAGGTTCCTTCCTGTGTTGCAAAGCAGTGCATTTATTCAAAACAATGGGCCCAAACTAGTTTGTTTTTGTTGAAAAGGAGAGGAGAAAGTCGTTTGTGTTGTGAACTGTGGCACTTTCTTTCTCCTTGCCCTCCATTTCTCAACTCTTCATCTCCGTCATGGGTGGCCAAAGGGGTCCAACGTGTTTTCTATGACCCTCAGAGTGGCCAGAGGAAGAATTATAGGACTTTATCCCATGCAAACACTGGACCTATAAACTATGCATTTGTGATTAAGATTTCACAGGACGTCAGGATTCAAGTGCCATCATCCTGGGAATATCCTGCAAAATCACACATAAAGGTTTTCACATGATGTTATGAAAAAGCAATGAAAGCTTTGTCACTGTTTATTGCCTGGTTATTCCCAGGAGAATGGCTCTCCTATTGCCTGTGTGTGAAAATGTTTAATTGCATTTTAATCGCGATCGTGTGATTTTTACAGGATGATCACCATTTAAATGACAAGTTCTTTCCCATTGATAAAGTCATAATATCGGAGAGTTGAGAGACCACAAGGGTCCATTTTAATCCAACTCCTCTTCCATGCAATACACAAATAAGTGCTCTAGATGAAGCTGTTTCTGGCTGAATCTCCATCTGCAACAACTGAGCAGACTTGTGTAAATCAGGTCTAAACACCCTGCAGAGGCTGCTTAACTGCCCTGGCTCCATGCAGGGAATCCTGGGAATTGTATTTTTTGTGGCTGAAATAGAGGCAGAAATGTTTGCCAGTTGGATCAAGAGCCGGAAGGACTGCCTTCACTCTTGCTTGGCTTGTAGTTGGGTCAGGTACACAGCATATTGCCATTCTCTGCCCTTATTTTTGCCCCTATGGCTGCAATGAGGGCGATGTCTTCAATTTAACTTCTTCCAAGGTAAAAGCACTTTCCTGCAACCCCGGTTTCCCTCCCCCCGGGGCAGTCCTCTTTCACGTCCGCCTCCATTAAAAAAGGGGGGGTGGGAAAGGGGGAAGAATGGAGGTCAAAATGGCTCTCCAGCCGGGAAAGGAGGAGGAGGAGGGCAGCAGCAGCAGCAACTGGGGAGGCCATCCCTCCTTCCTCGAAAGCCAAGGCAAAAGGACACTGGAGTGGGGTTTCTTTCCAGAGCCATTGCAATGGAAAGAGCAGCCAGCCTCTGGCTCCTGTCCTTTTGCATTCCTCCTTCTGCCTTGATGGCTCTCATTCATGTCTCGTTGTCCATTTCTCATTTGCCATTCTGGTTTTCTCCTATTGCCTTCTGCAGTCCTCCCTTGGCCTTCTGCATCTGCCCCTTCCTCCTCCTCCTCCTCCTGGCTGAGCAAAGGCAGCCTGGGCTCCTGCTTACCTTGGGCTTCTCCTCCGGGCCTCCGCTGCTGCTGCTGCTGCTGCTGCTCTCCCGGGGCCCATGGGGGCCTCCTCTGGCTCCGGCACCAGAGCAGCTCGTCCTTCCTCAGCATGGGGGGCTCAGGCAGACCGCCATCTTAAAACAACCCCCCCAAAAAAAAGGGGGAGAGAGGGAGGGAGGGAGAGGAGGAAGGAAAGGAAGGAAGGAAAGGAGGGAAGGGGAGGCAGAGGAGCCCAACACCATGAGATCTAGCAGCAAAGCCAAGCTGCAAAGCTCCAGAGGGGGGCAATCATGGCTGGGGGGAAAGGGGGGAGAGGGAGGAGAAGAAGAAGGCCCCTTTCGTTCCCTTCCTAGCTGGATTTATTGTTGTTGTTGTTGTTGTTGTTTTGCAAAGGGGGAGCAATCCTGCCCCTCCCCCCAGGTTTTGCAAAAGCAGCAGCTGCAAAACCAAAAAAGCGGGTGGCAGCGTGTCCCCCTTCCTCCTCTCCCTCTTCCTTCTCTGCTCCTGGCCACCAGGCTGCTTGCTCTCTTTCTCCTCCTCCTCCTCCTTTCCTCCCTTCCCTCCTTCCCTCCCTCTGCTTTGGCTGCAGATGGTATGCTCCGCCTGCGATGCAGAGGAAGGCTGGGGAGAGGAGAGGAGGGAGGGGGAGAGGCCGGTGCCTGGAGCAGCCGTTGCCATAGCAACCCCGGGCCCGCGGAGGGAGGGGGCGGAGGGGCTGTTCCCGCCTCGCCGGGCGCAGCAGCAGCTGAGTGCATTGCAGCCAGGCTGCAAAGGAGAGAGGGAGCAGCTCAGTGCCCTGCAACTGCAGGATTGCAAGGACCTGGGGAGGCTTGGGCAGCTGCCCCCCTCTCTCTGCCTGGCACCTATCCTCCCCAGGTCGCTAAAAAGAGCCCCCCTCCTGTTGGGGGCAATGACCTGACACTTTTGTAAACCGCCTTAGGGAGTGTTTGAGGGCACTGAGAAGCGGGGTAGCAATGGACTTGCTATTACTATCTCATCCAAATTGCTCTGCCCCCAAATGCACCTGAGGAAGGAGACTGACGCCTAGGAAAGCTCCTGCTGCCAACTGCTTTCTTTCAGTCAGTCTCAAAGGAGCTGCAAGATCTCTCCACACATTGAGTAAACCCTCCTTCTGCCTCCTCCTGTGTGCATTCAGATTTTGGGGAACAAGATGAAAGCATTGCCCACCCTGAATTAATTCTCTTTCCAGAATGAAGCTGGTCAATTACAATGTATCACAATGCATTTAAACCTCTGAGTCAATGAAATAGAGACTCGGTCAAGACTGGGGAGTATTGTTCCCATGAGAGAAAGTTTAAAAAACGAACCCAACAACATTGATCTTCGTTGATCAATTCATTGATCTTCCAACTGTTGCACTTCGTTTCCACTGAGCCTGGATTGGCAACTTTTTAAAAAGAGTAGAAACAGTTGCACTTGATCTATTCCTAACCTGTATTTGCAACTTTTTAAACAGCATAGAAACTGTTGCACTTGGTTTCCTCCTAACCTATATTTGTACTGTATTTCTTAAAAAGCATCGAAACTATTAAACTTGACCTCCTCCTTGTCTCTACTTGCAATTTTTCAAAACAAAACAAACCTGTGCCTATGCATCCTTTGTGGGGGCAGACTTATCTATGCGCCTCTCCATGGATGGAGCCATGGCCGCTAAAATGATAACAAATCCCTATAACTCTGCAGATGGGTTTCATGTCATCTTACATTCGCAGGTTTCGGGTGCAATTGTACGCTGTTGCAAAAGGGACTGCTTTTACTCCCTGTGGTGACTGACACCTGCCAGTCAAGACTGCAAAGGAATCCATGAAACTAACCTCAGAAGAGTCCAGACCTTGCAGAATTAATAGATTCCCTAACTGTAAGACTGGAAGCTGTGCAGCAAACTCAATAGTAATTTGCAACCGGGGGAGAAAGAAAAGGCAGGGGAAATGCTAGTAGACGCTACTATCAGGATGGAAGATAATGAGATTATGTCTTTGTTGGCGCAGCCAATTTCATAGCATTTAGTCACCGCTAGGCATTCCTGCCCCGGGTTGGCAGGGGTCACGCCAGGACAGCCAGTTCCAGGGACAGCTGGTCTCTCTTTGCGCGCATGGCACATTAACGGATTGCAGCTCTTTGCTGTTTTCAGGCAGCGTTGGATTTGCTTTTTCCAAGGGAAGAATGCTGCCATAATGGCTCAGTTAAATCCAACAGGTCTAGGAGATGGTGCAGCAGCTGTGCTCCCCGGGGTCTGGGTTTTCCCCCCCCAAAGAAGGACACGTGGCTTTTGCACTGAATTGCAGAATAATAATAAAATGTAAAATGTTGCATTTTGGTTGAAGCAGGCCTTGGAAGAGGATGGGGAAACATCTCAAATGGATTGCAAAGGCTGGGAGAATGCAAGCCTTCCTATTCAAAACTTTCCTGCAGACACTGAATATAATAATAATAATAATAATCAGAAGACTAAGGTCTAATCTATATTGCAGAAATAAGGCAGTTTGACACCACTTTAACTGCTGTTAAAGTGGTTTGTTTGATTTATATCCTGCCTTTCGACCGATGCAGGATCCAAGATGTCTAAACCTAGTCATAGTCCAACACTCAAACCCCTTCACCACACTAGCTCTTCTTTTGTACACCTTCTCAAGAGTTAAACCTTGTTGTGTCTTGTGAGATTCAACCATTTAACTGGGCTTTTTCTGATCAATGTGGCATTGGCCTGTGGAGAATCAATGCTCTCCTCCCCTGGCATGACCTATTTTGTACATTTAATGGCCCCCGACTCCTGCAGCATGTTCTACAGATCAGAAGATGCGTTATATTGCAGGGGACCCATGGATGAACCTGTTCATAGCCAAGATCTCACACACCCAGGAGACAGAGTGTAACTTTATGCTCACGGTGTTACACGGGAGTTGTGCAAGGACGCCTCATGAATGAATTCCAACATTGTGTAACTGGGTATGCCACCCAATGTTGTTGTTGTGTGCCTTCAAGTCGTTTCCAACTTACGGCGACCCCAAGGTAAAACCTATCCTGGGGTTTTCTTGGCAAGATTGGTTCAGAGGAGATTTGCCATTGCCTTTTCCTGAGGCTGAGAGCATGTGACTTGTGCAACATCACCCAATGGGTTTCATGGCCAAGCTGGGAATCGAACCCTGGTCTCTAGTCGTAGTCCAACACTCAAATCGCTATGCCACAGAAGTAGATTACAATGTAGTTAAAATCTACATCCCCCCAAGCCAACTTTAAAGCAGAATTAAACTCCACGGGGTCCTTGTTATCCGCTGGGGTTTGGTTCCAGGATCCCCTGTGGATACCAAAATCCATGGATGCTCAAATCCCATTAAATATAATGGCAGAGCAATATAAGAGTGTCCCTTATATAAAATGGAAAATCAAGGTTTGCTATTTGGAATTTATACTTCTTGGGAAAATTTTCAAACCGGGGATGCTTGATTTAAAAAATCTGTGGATAAGAGGGCCGAGTGTATTTTATATGTTTAAAACAAATGGTTTAACTGCAGAGGGCAAGGCGGCTTGAGAGAGAGCTTGGAATCACTGGGCCTGGTCCAAGAATGTGGGGGAGTGTTTTTTCCCTTTGCAGTTGGAAAGGCTGCAAGGACTTTGTTATCACCAAGGATGGTGGTTAACACAACAAAGGAAAGCTGCCCTGAGAAAACAGAAAATGTAACCATAGGTAGGGGCTATGGTTTTGAGAATGATACAAAGGCTAGCCCACCAGCTTCATGGAGTGGAGTGAATAACTTTCAAATGCTTTTATTAGATGTGTGTATGTGTGTGTCCTTGGTTGTTCAAGCCTGACTAGCAACTTCTACTCCTTTAAAATCACAGCAATACACAGAGATCTCGCAGCACCTTAAAGACTCACTGAAAGGAAGAAGTTGGTAGCATGAGCTTTCATAGACTAAAGTCTACTTCCTCAGGTGCATTTGGTGAAGTAGACTTTATAGGAAAGCTCATGCTGCCAACTTCTTCCTTTCAGTGAGTCTCAGAGGTGCTACACGATCTCTCTACACACTGATTCTACAGACTAACATGGCTATATCTTTGCATTCTACCAGCTTACTCATCATCCACAGAAGCCTGATTTACCATGCCTGGGGGAGAGATGTATAGTCCCTATAACCAAACCCACAGTTACCTACATCTCCTTTCACAAGGAATATACAGATTGTCTGTGGGATGGAGAATCCTACAGCTAATGCAGAAGCGTTTTGCTTGAAAGACTGAGCCGCAAATGCTGGCTCTGGTAAACAGGGCTTGTTTATATCCCAGGACAGTAGATGATGCAACCAGGGCATCAGTTCATCCGACATCTTCGGCCCGGCGTTCCCTCTCTGGCAGCATGGCAACCCCAAGTGTTCAAGGCTTGTGGTGTATCAACATGCAGCCTTGGTTTCCTTGGGCCCTTCTGCTGATAACACTTTGGCCCGGCCTTGCAACATGGCTTGCATTCCCAGTTGCATCTCCCCAGAGTGAGCTGAACCCTTGTAATTATATGCAACCGTCTTTTTATTCAGAGGTAAACACAGCATTCGCCTGGGATTTGGTTCTCATCGCTGCCTGAATGCATCCTGAATCCAGAGTTGCACAGGTGGAGGGGGTCTATGAAAGCTCAGATCCTCTATTCTGCAAAGTGCCAAACAGGGTCAAAAAGGCAATGTTTTCTTAGTTCATGCAATGCATTTAAAATACCTACCTGCTGTCTGTCATCAGGAGAGCTTCCAGGGCTGTTTAGGAGCATCAAAAGGCAACTTCCAAAGAAAAATCCTTCCACAGCCCAAGGCAAGCAACATATAAAACACATATAACTCTTTGTAATTCCATGCTGAAACTCAAAGTGGTCCATATGGAGGTCCATAAACCACTGGCCGCTGGCCTATGGCAAGCTACCAGGACATTTGTCCACATTGTGTCATTTGCCATCAAATCATCTTGGAGTTATGGAAGCCCTGTGGATGAGAGCCCTCCAAGAGCAAAGGTGCATAACTTTACACATATCCAAAGGTGTATTTACACCTGGATGCATATCTACATGGACAATGGCACTGTGTGCATAACTTTTTTCCCCCAACAATGCAGCATCCCAAGGGTTACTTTGTCAACCAGAAAAGAAAAGTCTTACAAAGGCATCTGTGGCCTCTTTCCCCTCCTCTTCTTATGTTAACTTCATTTTATCTAGAGCCTCCACGGGGATTTCACTGCCTATTAGAATAATTTAGGTTATTTCCAGAATCTAATCTGAGAAAACAAATTAAAACACCCAAACCCTTCATTAGTTCTCCGAGAAACCATGCCTCAAGTCAAGGAGGGCAAAGACATGGGGCGATGCAGACCCAAGGAGTGTGGCATTTATTCATTATCCTCTTTTGTGCACATGCAGAGAGGAAGGGAGGGCGAAATGAAACCTTGCAGCGGAGGTATAATAACAGACGCTCACAGTGAACAAATACATTTAGACACTGAAGACTACTTATCTGGGATCCTGCATTGGTCAGACATGGCACAAAAGATTTGCATGGAGGACTGTGCCATGGCTGTCCCATCGCTAATCCCAGGACTGTAATGGTCCTCCACCACATGGCCATGCTGTGGCTGGTAGAGAGCTGGAGCATTGGGAGAAGTGTCTGGGCATGTCTCCATAGTCAGACACAGCTGGAGGAAAAAGGCTTTCATGGCTGGCATCCATAGTTTTTTGTGGGTTTTTCAGCCTATGTGACCATGTTCCAGAAGAGTTTATTCCTGACGTTTCATCAGTACCAGTGGTGGCACCTTCAGAGAATGCTGGAGGACATTTTCTGCCCAGATCTGCTGAGGACGTTTGGAAGCCATGGCACATGATATCAATGGCTTGCATCTGGCTATGGGAACATAGCCAGACATTTCTTCAATCCCAGGCCACTCTCCTTCTGCCATACAGGAACTCACAATCAAAGCATCCCCATTGACAGGGGGGCATCCAGCCTCTGTTTAAAAACCTCCAAAGAGGGAGACTCCACCACATTCTCCGAGGCAGTATTGTCTTCCACCATTGAACAGCCCTTGCCATCAAGAAGCTCTTCCTAATGTTTAGATGGAATCTCTTTTCCTGCAGCTTGCATCCATTGCTCTGTGCCTTATTCTCTAGAGCAGCAGAAAACAAGCTTGCTCCATCCTCAATATGACATCCCTTCAAATGTTTAAACAGGGCCATTATATCACCTGTTAACCGTCTGTTCTCCAGGATAAAACATAAGCAACTCCCTAAGTTGCTCCTCATAGGGCTTGGTGGTTTCCAGACCACAATCTGTTGTAGTAGAATCAATACATGTCAAGCACATTTCTTGCAGAATCTGCTTCTTCAGATTCCTTCCATTTGAGTCAGTGCTTAATACTGAGTTTCTCCTAGAAGGAGATGGCCGGCTAGTGTAGTTTTGCAGTGATTTTTTTCTTGCCTTGTTCGGAAGGCAGAGTCGATCTTCGTGCCTGCCCTCCTTCAACCGGTTGAGCTGGTTGGGAAAGCAGCCACAAGGCAAGGAGTCAGAGGTGAGGCCTGGGACTGGGCCTGCAATGCCCCGAGGAGGGATGCAGGAACCAAGCTACAGTACTGTATTTTTACTGCAGTCCTGTTCTTGGTGAGAACAGTGGGATAGTCACACCCGGCAGGAACCAAATATGTGGACATTATATGGCTCTTCTTGAAAACCAACCATGGTCCTCTTTGTTAAAAAGAAAACTTTGGCACAGTGTGGATGCAGAGGTTCTGTTTTGGTTCATCCAGAAACAGAGGCTGGTTACTCTAGAAATGTTAGTCAAAAAATTGACCCAAGAAAGTGGAGCCGACATATCCAAGGGACAATGTAAGTCTGATACAGTGGTCCCCCCACATTCACTGGGGTTATGAGTGAAGACCCCCGCAAATGTGCAAAAACTGCAAATGTGCAAAAATCCCAAATAAAAACACACTATTATTTTCACCTATAGTTGAGTATAATGTATATGTGGTATGTTAAAATCACTTAAGTTATCCATTAAGTTGGGGAATTTTTCTCAGCGAAAAGGGACGCCTTAATGAAATTCATTGTAAGAAAAACGTAATTGGTTGACATCAGCTGGAGTTTTAGCATCAACTCTAATGTCTTCTGGAATGAAGTCACAAGGATGGCACAAGACACGATTACAACGGAAGGGAGAAAGGAAGAGAAAGGGAGGGAGGGAGACAGAGAGAGACAGGCAGACAAGGTGTCTTGGGAAAAGCAGGGATGGTTGATGGTGTGGGTGATGTAATGCCCATGGGGCGACACTGCCACCCACTTTGGATCGAAACTTCCCACTGGCTGTGGCGAACACATTCCCTTGATGTGGGGAGGCCTCCGAAAGGATGGGCAGTAACGCAGTGATTTGCATTGGGATGGCACACCTGGGCCAAGATTCCGGATTGGAAAGTGTAACATGTAGTCCTGTACTCCTCAAATCCACCATTTAGCTGCTGTAGCCATCCCCAAACTCCAGTTTATGAGACAGTGGGGATGGTGGGGCAGCATCCATCCTGTAGTTAGAGTCCTCTGATATAGGGGTCCAGACAATGATGGGATTGCTGCACATCCAGCTATAGGAACATATAGCTGGACACTTGTCTGCTTGATCACCAAAGAGTAAATGGCCATGTTGGAGTGGGTGGGTTGTTGTTGCTGTTGTGCACATTCATGTTGCTTATGACTTATCGTGACCCTAATAGGAGGTTTTCTTGGCAAGATTTGTTCAGAGGTGGTTTGCCATAGCCTTCCCCTGAGGATGAGAGAGTGTGACATGCCCAAGGGCACTCAGTGGGTTTACATGGCCAAGCCAGGATTCAAACTCTGGTCAACCAGAGTCCTAGTCCAACGCTTAAACCATTAAACCACTCTGGCCCTCGCCTTAGCGTAGTGCCAATATTTGTGTGAGGACAAACGCCATGGCTGCAGTATGCAACACTATTCACTATGCAGAATAGCAACATTACACAACAGACTTCAATGATTTTGAGTGCCATTTCACAATGCACCACACACGGTGCACAGCCAGGATGCAAAGTATAGTATGCAATGTGTGATTACAGTGCAGAGTGTAGGAGGCAAAAGCACAATGGAAAATATAGGATGCACAACCACAATCAAAAAGCAGGGTGTTCAACCAGAACAGGCAGTGTACGACTTGCAAAGGAAAGCACAGGGGAACTTGGAACTCCACATCCGCTGTTATCAGCAGAATACATCCGTTGCACAACAGTGACTTTTTGGGCCTGCATGCATAAAGTGAAATAGGCATACATATATTCCTAAGTAAATTCTGGGACTCCGGATATATTCAGATAACTCTATGCAAGGAGGGTTCCCCAGGCGTATCAGCAGCTGACTTCTTTATCCTATATCCTATTGCTGACTTGCAATAGAGTCGACCCACCAAATCCATTGTTGAATGGCGAGTCAACACATAGGTAAATCTCATTGCTTCAATGGGTTTCCCTTCGTTGACACTAGGAATCAAGCCAGCATTGGAAGCCAACATCTTCCATTTGTGGCCACTAAAAGTTTGCAATGTTGGAAGGATCTGGAGGGTAAATGCATCTCCTGGGCTGTTGGGTAAAGGATGTTGTAACCCTAAAATGAAGGAAAATAAGACTTTTGAGCACAGAGAAATGGCTCCTTTTGATGTTCAGCTTGGCATGACTGCCCCCTACAGGATGTTTTGTGTCATGATGGACATTCTTTGCATTTAAGAAGAATGACAGAAAGGACCTGAAACCACTATGTGGCATTACTAAAATGCAGCAACTTTTGGGGGGAGGACAGTGGTCTTGAGGGGAATCTCTTTTAGGGTGGCCAACGCATAGTTTGGAAAAGCCCTTGTTTTGCACTCCAGGTCCCAGAATCCCCTGTGGTTACTTAGGTTGCGTCCACACTATAGGAATAACCCAGTTTGACACCACTGTAACTGCCATGGCTCACTGCTATGGAATCCTGGGATTCATAGTTTTGCAAGATGTTTAGCTTTTCAAGACAGCACTGGTGCCACAACAAACTACAGTTCCCAGAATTCCATAGCATTGAGCCGTGAACATTAAAATACATTATAGAAGCTGTTAACAAGGAAGTAACGCATGACGTCTGGATGAAGAGCTTATTGTTTATTAATGTTTGTTGCAGTGACTCTGTGAGTTGTACAGTTGTGGATTGATTTCTTTATTAATTAATGTTTTAAAACCAGTATCAATATAAATTATAATAATGATATAAAAAGAAGTCGTCGCTGCTATGCTCACCACTTGTTTGGGCCTTTGGTATTGTAACTGACTTTAAAAAGTAACTTTTTGAGCTCTGGCTCCACTAATGGCGCAGACTTTTGGCATGACTGTCCTAGTTTCATCTGAAAGTAGAAAGTAACTTGTCTGGTATAGACAGTGTATTTGGAGATCCATCGCCCCTTAGTGGCCACATACAGACACACATCACATCTGAAGTTTATCACACTGGGGCTGATTTTGGCATTAAAGAGAGATTAAAGCACATTTAAATATTAAAGCATCCCGCAAATAAAGTGGAAATGGCAAGTAACTGTGCAAATGTGTAATTACACAATTTTTCCAGGATAAATTCCTATTTTCCTTTGTGTCAAAAACTCCATAGACTTAGCTGTCTATTGACACGGAGATAAATTCATGTCACACTTAGCATGGCTTCACATCTTACGTTTGCCAAAGGGTACAGAAACAAACCTGTGAGACTTGGCAACATTATGCAGAGAAGGCCAGGGAGATCCTTCAATGGCTTGGAAACACACCTGTCTTGAAATCCTGGAGAGCCACCAATGCAAGTGTAGAGAGTAAGGAGTTAGATGGACCCAGGACCCAACTTCCCAACTAGACAAGGCAGCTTCTTGTGATACTATGGGTTCAGAGCCATGGGGACTGGCACCTTACTTTACCTTTAGGAGCTACAGTTCTATTACAGAGGAGCTGCTTTGTGTGCAAAATGCCCAAACTTTGATATCTAGCATCTCCAGGTAGGCTTAGGAATAGATAGTGGCTGATGCTTCCAGGTCAGTGGGGCTCTGAATCCACTCTGGGTTTTAGCCTGAACTATCCATGGTGCCAAATCGTGTTACCCATGTTCGGCAGATTTAATACTCATACTAAAACTATTTGCCCCATGGACTGCCGCTGGTGGGAATGATCCCTTGTCTGAAATCCCAAAGAATGAGCACCCAACAGCATAGACAGTATTGTGCTGGGTCTGGGAAAGTTGCGTTTTTGGACAACAATTCCAAGTTTGGTTTGCATCATCCTTCTGAATCTGTGTATTTGGTTTCACCGTCTTCCTTTCCAGGGAACATCACTGAAGGGTTTCCATTTGTCTGTTCAGAAGAAAAATACCTTAAGTCCAAATTAGGCCACTAACTGATTTTCCTCCCAATGTGCCTCTGAAGGCACCTAAACCCATCTGACTTTGGAAGCTAAGCAGAGACAGGCCAGGTTACTACTTGGATGGGAGACCATAAATGAATACCAGGTGTTATTTCAGAAGAAGGACCTGGCAAAACCACCTCCGAGTGTTCCTTGCCTAAGAAAACTCTATGAAGTTTATGGGGTCACCATAAGTTGGTGGGTGATTTCAAGGGACATAGTACCTACCTGTTGGAAAGAAAGCTGGTGCTAAACAAGGCGCAGATCCAATGTGATTTAGTAGCTTCAGTGCTGGACTGGGAGATCAGAGTTCAAGTCTTCGCTCAGGTCACACAAACCCACCAGATGACCTATGCTCTCAGCTGGAGAAGGAAAGCTTAAGAACGAATGTTGTTTAATGGGTTGAGAGCTTGACAAAGACTAATAGGGAGACCTGGGTTCGAATCCCATCTTGGCCATAAAACCCACTGGGTGACATTGGGCAAGTCACACTCTCTCAGCCTCAGAGGAAGGCACTGGCAAACCTCCTCTGAATAAATCTGGTCAAGAAGATCATATTTTTAAAGCCAGCATGGTGTGATACTTTGAGTGTTGGGCACAGACTCTGCGAGACCATGTTTTGAATCCCTGCTCAGCCATGGAAACACAACGAATGATCTTGGGCAAATCACTCTGAGGATCCTCCTTTGAAGAAAACCCCAAGAAAAGGTCACTGCAAGCTAGATTTGACTTGGAGGCACCAAACCACAACAGCATATATTGTGGTATATACACAACAGATAAAAGAACAGAGTTGTCGTAGGTCAGAGTTGACTTGAAGGCACACAATAACAAAAAACAACATGCCAGATAGATCCACATCTAAGCTCTTCAAAAATAATCATCCCGCAACCAAGGACAGTAATTAAAGTTTTATTTTCTCAATTCTAGTATTAAATTACACAATCAAAGTCCACCGACTCCTTCCAGCGCCCCTCTCTGTAGTTGTAAATCTACACGGTAAAATAAGCGGCCTACGCTGGAAATCGGTAGAACGGGTTTATGGTTTTGACAAAAATTGAATCATTTATAGGCATACAACCCCAATATATACAACGGACAGGAATACACAAAGAAAAGGAAACAAAGCTTCTCTCTCTCTCTTTTTTTCCATTTTTCCATTTTGCTTTTTGTAAAGCATGCACACCACAGCATTAAAAAACCAAGATTGCATCTCTTTCGCGTGGGACGGACGTGGGACCCCATTTAAAACAGTGCTTTCCAAATTCAAGAACAGATTATTCCTCCTTGGTAGGGAGCCCCAAGACTCTATGGCCATTTTAGATTGGCAATTTATTATTATTATTATTATTATTATTATTATTATTATTATTATTATTATTAT